>NC_039244.1:2052714-2220214 GCF_003368295.1 Carassius auratus
ACTTTTTTTCTTTAATAGGACAGTAAATAAGTTTTTTTGCTGAAACTTAAATATATTTAAGTTTCAGAAACTAAAATGCAAGGCAATGGCTACTGTCACTTTAAGAGTTAAAAACACATATACAGGCAAAACAAGATTAATACCCGTCGCTCCTGGTCGATATATTAAGGTCTTATGAAGAGAATAGATCAGTCTGTGCAAGAAATTAAACATTGTTTACAACATTATTACCTGTAATCCACAGCCTTAGGCAAACGGTCCAGAGTAATATCCGGTTCACGAACGAATCATTCTTTTGAATCGGTTCTTTTCAGTGAACTAGTGAATCGAGCAGGACAGATCTACTCAATCAGGACTCACATTTTTAGACAGTCACTCCGAGCCGAAACAGCGGTGTATCTGATCCTGTGATGAATGAATTGATTCAGTGCTCCAGTTCATCAAGCAGTCACTGAACTGAGGAATCAGTTCAACTCGGACCGATGAGCCGCTGATATAAACATGCGTGAACCTAACACTTGAATAAAGATTTTTATGGTTTCTTAATGTTTCAGTATGAAGGTGATCTGATGGAGACTAGTTTATTCACTTTATATGCTAAAAACATCCATGTTTACTGATTATGTAAACAAACTAGTAAACTGAATCAGTTCATTGAAATGACTCGTCTGAAAGAATCAGTTCGCTAAAAAGAATCATATTTCCCTGTTTGCCCGAGGCTGTGGATTACAGGTAATAATGTTGTAGACAATGTTTCGTTTCTTGCACAGACTGATCGTTTCTCTTCATAAGACCTCAATATATCATCAGGAGCATCTGGTATTAATTATGTCTTTCCTGTAGATGTGTTTTTGACTCTTAAAGCGACAGTAGCCATTGCCTTGCATTCTATGAATCAGCAAGAAGAAAGAAAGTCAATCTTAGATGGCTAAAGTGTGAGTAAAATAACAGCAAATGTTCATTTTTGGGTGGTTTATTTGAACCATTCATCAGTGTTTATTATTGTAAGGAGAAACAACATCATTTATCATAATGGGATTATTTGCTTTTCTTTTTCAGCTCTCATTTTAAAACCACCTTCATATAGAGACACTTTATAATCAATTTCTTATGGATGAAATCATTTCATAAGAACGTCAAATTAAAGTCAAACTGGTTGCAAGTACTTTTTCATGTTGACTTTAAAGAAGTTTACAGAATATTATATGTATAAAAAAATATGACCAGCACTGAAAACAAGAAATATGTAAATGCAAAATTAAAGAGAGAGATTAAAAAAAAAAAGGAGTGGTGATTATTATTTTATAAATTAATTTTGTGCAAAATACAGTTTTATATTATTAATTTAACATGATATATTTAATATTAAATATATACTATAATTACAATATATTGTATAATAATATTTTATTTGCTCGGCATTAAAAATAACGTTAACTTTATAAATTGTCATGGCTTAAGTGGGTAATAACCTACATATGTAAATTGTTTATATTATATTTAAATATTAAAAATAAATTGTTATAAATAATTTTATAAAGACTGCACTCACTAAGAGCAGCCACAATATTAAATATAATAGTCATAATATTAAAACATTTAAAATATTATGAGTTATATCATACATACAAAATATTTTTTATTATTATTTTGATATAATATTAATATTTAATTTGCTTGGCATAACTACTAACTTTCATTATATACATTTTCATGGCTTTGATGGAGAATTTATATTATTTATATATACAGTAATTGATATATTCATATTACATACAGAGACACTCTAGAGAGATGATTAAAGATTATACAAAAAAAATTGTTAAATCATTTTATAAAGACCTCACTCATATATACACATAAATATTTAATATTAACATATTATAATATATTATTACATATTCGCTCAGCCTAACAAGTAACTTTCAATTTGTAAATGACCATGACTTTAATGGATAACTTAAATATGTAAATGCAAAATAAAAGGCAGAGAAACACAGAGATAGAAGCTTAAAAAGGAAAGGAAGTTAGAGAAGCGATTATTCCAGAGAGAGAGGAAAACACAGTTTGAGATTAACAGAGAATGAGTGTGTCACGCACACACACACACACACACACACACACACACACACACTGACACATTCTGTGTCTCATGCTAAAATCCTCACGGCACCAAAACATTTTCAAACACACTGTCTCTGCGTCCAAACCAGCCGGACGAGAGCTAAAGTGTGTGAGTTTTGGACAGGAATATCAGTTTAATAGAGCTTCACCTGAGAGCTTTAAAGCCTTGATGATGAAGAAGAGAGAGACTGTGACACTCAGAGACAGACGTGACACACACACACACACACACACACACACACACACACACACATTACCTTCATAACTCAACTAGATCATCCAGACCTGCGCTCTGTGGAACATGTGACTCATATTTAGCCCCACACCACACAAAGTCACCAAAATTAGCTCATTTGAAATGAAAATGTGTTTACTGTGTTTATATGTGAGTGCTGCATGCATGCGTGTGTTTATAATATGCTGTATGGACAGTAAATACAGGGCGTCCACATCTTCTGTGCAATGTATTTCCATGACCTTTCCTAGACATTCAGTTGTTGGATGAAATAATAATATTCACAAATTATAACATTTTAATAATTATTTTATAGAGACTTCACTAAGAGAATGTTAAATATATTGTATTATGATATCATCTATTTGCTGAGGATAACTTAAATTTTTCTAAACTACCAAATTTCTATGATTTTAAGATTTGATAAAAAAAAAAAAAAAGAAAAAATATATATATATATATATATATATATATATATATATATATATATATATATATATATATATATATATATATATATATATATATATATATATATTATAAGTTAAAAAATATATATGATAATAACATGTTATTATATAAGTTAAAAACTAAAACTAAATAAAAACTGTTGTTTAATTTGTTTAAAAAAAATTAAATATATATAAAATTTATTTAGTTTTTTTTTCTTTAAAAATTGATGCCTAATTTTCATTTTAAAGAGACGGCACTCATCAAGCGCAGGTTTTATTATTATACAATATTATATTAATTTGCTTTATTATTTTAAATGATGAGCATAACTGGTAATTATCACTATACATATTTCCATTGCTTTAAGATTGTATCTATTGTATTTAGCAGTGTTGTTCTTCTTAACTAAAACTAAAACTATTAAAAACTTTTCATAAACTGAAATAAAGCTGAAATAAAATGTAATAGAATAGAAAAACTTAAACCAAAAGAAAGTAATACAAAAAAGACTATATTTAAAACTCAAACAAATAAATCTAAATAGAAAGATACAATATATATATATATATATATATATATATATATATATATATATATATATATATATATATATATATATATATATATATATATATATATATATATAAACATATATATACACAATATATTATAATAATAAATATAAAATCGTTTTTTAAATAGTCATAATAATAAAATGTATACATAATACCAGAATAACACTGTTATTCACTTTTCAAGCACAAGTGTTAAATTCCATGATTATTTTTGTGATTGTAGGAACCCTGTATGTAACACTTCATTAATTCAACATGAAAATATCTGAGAATTATCTGAAAGCCCCCAACACCTGAACACATCACAGCTTATAATCCATGACTAATGTGTGAACATCACTTTTGATAAAAGAGCGAATCCAGAAGACGAGTTTGTCTGTGTCAGTTTAACATCTCATACTTACAAAATAGATGTCCGTGGTGGATGCGACCTCTTCCTCCAGAGATTCCCGGCTCTGAGCCTCTGAGAGTCTGTCCACGTTGGGATGCTGTATTTTCGGGCTAGCGCCGAACGGTTCTGCTGCTTCAGGGACCCGCGCTGTTTCAAGGGTCCCGGTTCCTGTCAGAGGAGCGGTTTCCACGGGAACTGTTGTCTGGGTGTCACCAGGAAGTGTTGCCTGGGAGACGGTTTCCTGGGTAACGGATGCTGAAGCGGCTGTTTCCGGGACAAGGTCAGCAGTGTCTGGAGGAGGAACATCCATCACCGCGCTTAAACAAGAGAAGAGGGCAAAACATTACAAATGATTAAGACTCAACTCTTTTTATAATGGGGTGAAATGTAAAATAATCATTAGCTGATAATTCAATAAAAAATATATAATAAATTTGATAACAGTGATGAACATAAAATCATTATTAGTGATTGATTTATCACGAAACTCGTAATCTGTTTATTCAAAAAATTCAATTATAAATTATAATTTGTTGGCTAATTTTAGTTTTAGACCCTATGAAATAAATTATTTTAAAGAGACTGCAGGTTTTATAATATTTAATACTATACTAATAAGATATTAATATTCTGAGCATAACTAGTAATTTTCACATATATATATATATATATATATATATATATATATATATTAGGGGTGTAACGGTTCACAAAATTCACAGTTCGGTTCGATACGATACACTGATGTCACGGTTCGGTTCGGTTCGGTTCGATACGTTTTAGATACAGCAAAATGTAAAAACATCTCAACTTTTCAGAATGCCGCAAGCGCACCGCGGGTCATGTGACAAGAACCAACCAATCAGCTTCATCCTTTCCCGTAACAAGGTTGAGAGCTCAGCCAAGATGAAGGAACAGCTGATCATAGTTGTATATGGATTGCAATTTTGAAATAAATTTAGTAGCAGAGCTACTGCAAGCGATTTTTAGAGCTGCAAATCCATTTATCCTTCGCTGAAATTTCCGCGTCTCATGGAGAGAGCACGTCATTGTTGCTTAGCAAGACAGACGCCTCATGAGCGCTTCTGCCCGAGCGCATTGGAAAGGAGGAGAAAGACGTGCTTAGCGTTTTCCATGCGTTTTTAGGCACGATATGTGAACGGCCCCTAAGGCGCTCGCTCACTCAGCACGCGCTGAAGGCTCGTTACAAAATGTCTAATGCATTTAACAGACCAGAAATATAAGATCCTAAAATAACCAACAGGTCTGGTGTTTGGGTTGGATTCCCTGTAAGCTATAGTGTCTAAATGCTGCAGGGATAGTTTGCTGCGTGCATGTTTCTCCTTTTTTTCGTCTTTTCCCAGATAGTACTGACGCATATATCCCAGATATTCCCGCTGTTTTTTTTGTTTTTTTTTTGTAATCCCGCTGGTGTACCCTGTCATGTTGCAGATGCGACATACCGTTGTTTTTTTATCCACCACTCTCTTGCCATCACCATTATAGCTTAAAGGGAATCCAAAGTGCACCCAAACACCAGACCTGTTGGTTATTGGGGGATCTTCTCATTTCTAGTCTGTTAAACGCATTGGCTATTTTGCAACGAGCCTTCAGCGTGTACTGAGTGAGCGAGCGCCTGCTGAGTAGCCTAACATAAACATATAAGATGGTGTTTTTTTCTTCTTCGGGAGTGTCAGGGGCGTTGCCTGTTACGTTGTTTGGGTTATTGGGCTACCTTGTTGAACGCATATCATTATATTTCTTTCTCTCTCTTTTTTTTTTTTTTCAAATATAATTAATTACTCCAACGAACCGTTCGGTATACATAATGCGTACCGCGTACCGAACCGAAAGCGTCGTACCGAACGGTTCAATACGAATACGCGTATCGTTACACCCCTAATATACATATATATACACACACACACACACACACACATATATATATTCATTTATTTATTCCCATCACAATAATATTTTATCCATTTTATTCACTTGTCATTGATATTTACAACAATTAAAATGTTCTTTGTTACCTGAAATAAAATTTAATTGAAATATTAAAATATTTTCAATATTTAACAGTTAAAAAACGCGAACATAAATTTGAAAATTAGAAATGGTTTTTATCCTGCATGAACTGAAAAGATATCTCAATCAAAACCATTCTCTTGTTTCTCTCAATCAAATAACTAAAATAAAATGATGAAAATATCAAGAGACTGTGTATGTTAATGGTAGTGAAAAATGGAGGTAATTTTTGCAAGTACTGCGTCAGAGTGACGTCTAGCTCCTCCTCCTCCTCTTCTTCTTCTCTCTCTCTCTTCACCTCCACCTGCACAGTGATGGTCTGCTGCTCTTCCTCATGCACATCCACCACTTCATGCATCCTGCACAACAAGCACATGCAACCCCAAAAACACACTAAACTCATTAAACACGGATTTCTCTCACTGCAAAAATTTTTGTCTTGTTTTCCACTACAAATATCTAAACATTCTTAAATTAAACACATTTACATGAGAAGATACAGTTTAATATGGTTTGTAAAGAATGAAGCTCACCTTCCCTCAGCGTCTTTTAGAGACAACGTGTGTCTTCTGTGAATACAAAAGAGAACACAAGTATATTCACAGATATTCTGATGCATGTGTTTAGAGCATTATTGAAGTATTTTAATGCATTATTTATTCTCTGTAATGCATTGCATGATCTTATTAATAATTATAACCAAGGTTATAATGTACATTATGAATGCATTCTATATAAAGGCTTTAAGTGATACTGTTGTATCTTCTCTTTTCGAGACTCTTGGGATGCTGACCTGTAGCGCGGGTGCTCTGTGGTGTCTGACGGAGAGCGCTCTGGGATAGATATGGAGGTGTTTGAGGACAGGGTTGTGGCCACAGAAGTCGTGGTCGCTTCCTCGAAAGACGGAGGAGTGCAAGACTGCAGACCTGGGAGAAAAAATAAGCAAAAACTGTTCGTTTTTTTTGTTCTCGGCAGAAGAAAAGAACAAGTGGAAGGTGAGTAATTGATGATAGAATGTTCGTTTTTGGGTGTACTGTCCCTTTAAGTCAACATTCCGTTTGATCAGTTATACGGGAATGTTACTTTTAAATGTTTGAATGATACTTTTTCAATGTTAGATGTGCTTTTAAATGAACATTCTGAAACTACTCTAGCAGTAACACTTTAAAAAAGTTCCATGAATAATGCATGCTGTATATAATGTTTTTAAATGTGCTAAAAGTTTGCGAACATTATTAAAGACCAGACAAGATTGAATAAACATTCTATTAATGTTACTGGAAGAACAGATTAGAGAAATTTTAGCATGACGTTCTGAGTATATTCACTGTTAGCTGGGCTGCATACATTGAAAATTTTTACTTTTTAATTGTATATTATATTATGTATAAAAATTTCAAAACTTTTTGGAAAAGGATTTTTAAGAATGCTATGTTGTTGTCAAAAGATTTTACTATGTTACATATATAATTCAGGAAAGTCGTGTCCTGTAATCATATCAAAACGTTTTTAACTTCAGATTTTCAGATCAAATTAGAAATAACAATCAAATGCATTGCATTATGGGATTCATTCTACTCTAATGGCCAAAACATTGCTAAATGGTTTCACATGGCCAAAAGCTTTTCATGGCAAATCAATGAACAAACAACAATAAAAACAACAGCAATTGTTTGTTTGAGGCATTATCTTACCATTATTATCTTTTTAATTGCCTGACATAAATTTCATTGCACTCAGAACAGCAAGATATAATCTCTGAATTCAGAGAAAAAGAATGGCTTCGATGGAAGCCAGTTTCCGCCACTGCATAAAAAAAAAAATGTAAAAAAGGTAATTGCGACTTTTTGTTAGTGTGAAGTGTGAGGTATCAACTTGCAATACTGACAACATATCAGTCTTTTTTTCCTCCTCAAAATTGGAATTTATAAATTGCGAGAAAAAACTGAATTGTGAGAAAAAAGTCAAAATTGCGAGAAAAAAATGAATTGTGAGAAAAAAGTCAGAATTTCGAGAAAAAAACGAATTGCAAGAAAAAAAGTCAGAATTGTGAGAAAAAACTGAATTGTGAGAAAAAATTTAATTGTGAGAAAAAAAGTCAGAATTTCGAGAAAAAAACTGAATTGCGAGAAAAAAGTCAGAATTTCGAGAAAAAACTCAATTGCGAGAAAAAAAAGTCAGAATTGTGAGAAAAAATTTCATTGTGAGAAAAAAAGTCAGAATTTCGAGAAAAAAACTGAATTTCGAGAAAAAAACTGAATTTCGAGAAAAAAGTCAGAATTTCAAGAAAAAAACTCAATTGCAAGAAAAAAAGTCAGAATTGTGAGAAAAAAAGTCAGAATTTCGAGAAAAAAGTCAGATTTGCAAAGAAAAAGTCTGAACTGTGATAAAAAAAAGTCAGAATTGTGATAAGAAAGTCAGAATTGCAAAATACAAACTGACATTTGCGATAAAAATCTGAATCAGAGTTTAAATCTGGCTATTTGGACTTTATAATTCTCAATTGTGAGTTTATATTTCATAATTTTGTGAAAAAAAGTCAGAATTGTGAGATTAAAAAGTTGCGATAACCTTTTTTTATTTTTTATTCAGAGGCGGAAACGGGCTTCCTTGCAAACCAGTACCGATCAAAAGCATGCACATGAAAAAGAAAGGAGAAAGTGAGCAAATCACCATCGTTTTCCAGCACGGGGAAACTGCGTGCTCCTCTCAGATCATAGATGTTCTCGTCCCTCTCTGAGGTAAGATGACTGGACGACCACGCTGCTCCGGGACCGCTGAATTTGGGCACCGTCAGCGCCACACGGCCCTTCTTAGCAGGAGAAGCCTTCAGCGCTGGAGAGAGCAGAAGAACAGGATCAGATGGGCAGGTAACAGGAAGTGTCTCCTCTTCATCACTACCACACTTCTGTTGGTCACTCACAGCTGCTTTTCCTGAACACAGTGTTGCTCATGAACTGGAAGAAGCGGTCAGCGTAGAAGTTCGGCCGGTGGACGGAAACAGTGTCCTGAGAGACAAATATGTTATAAGTGTATAAATGTGCCTAGTAAGAAACAAATCCAGCGTGTCTTACAGGTAACATGTGGGAGTATTTGAGCAGAAAATGACCGACTGTAAATGAAGTAGAAAGAAACAGAAGTTGGAGAGGGAATGGAAAGAGACGTTCTCTCAGACTTAAACTCACACTATCTACAGTGAAACCAAACACAAGCGATCCTTATCAAAGTCTGTCCGCCGTCTCAGTGAATCTCCACTACACACACACACACACACACACACAGACACCTCGTGCATTAATAAAGAAGGAGGCCACAGGGTGAAATGACCCTATTGGGGCATCAGGATAAAAAAAGAAAAAAAGAAAAATTAAATAATAAAAAAAAAAAAAAAAAAAAACGTTTGAACTGAATCACTAAAAATAAATAAATAAATAAATAAATGTCCTGATTTATCTAATTAAGAGTCTTAAAAGGACAGTTTTATTATTATTTTTAATGAATATATAGCTTAATTATTTTTTATTAAATAAATAGTTTTTAATAACAGCTGTAAGGTACAAGCACATATGTGATATAAAACAAAACAAAATATTGCCACCATTTTGGCAATAAAAAAATATAATAAAATGAATTGAAATAAAATAAATAGCCTGGTTTACCTAATTAAGAATCTTCAAAGGTAGACAGTTTTTATTATATAAATAAATTGCACATTTTATTTATAGTTATTTATCGTTTAATAACAATCTACAGGGCACTTGCACTACAAAACATTATTTTCACATTTTTATTATGTTAAAACAAACATTGTCTATAAATAATTTCCATGTACTTCCAATACTACATTTAGCTCTTTAATATGATATAACATAACCTTTTAAGATCTAACCCCAGATAAATACACAGTTAAATGTAACATTTAATTTAAATGTTAAATCTAACTCTAAAGCAGGTTTGAGGTTTGTTTATAAGTTCTGAGATGGCAGGCAGGAGGATTGTGACGCTTTATGATGGTGAAGATGAAGATGTGTTTCTCACCCCGTCATGCACCAGAGCCTTCCATGTGTGTTCCAGCTTCTTTATGAGTCTGCAGAAAAACACCAACATCAGCTTCACTTCACAGTGTCCTGATGGAGAGCTTTGGGTTTATTTTTGTGACTTAATGCAGTCTTCTAAAAAACGTTACATAAGAGCATAAATCATAAAGCCCCTAAAGAAGAAGATTCTTCACAGCCTCACAGCTGTATGAGACTCACTAACAAAGGTCAACAAAATAATACAAAAAATAAATAAAAATAATAAAAATAAAATAACAATTAATAAAATGTAATTAAATAAATTATATATTTTTTTAAATCACAATTGCTTTTAAATTTTAAAATAATAATAATAATAATTTTATTTTTTCATTTTTTTTAATACTCAAATATTTCTATTTTGCAGTGACATATTACAATAGTAATATTTCTTTTTTATCTATTTAATTGTAGAAATTAACAAATAAAATACTGTATAATTGAGCAAAATAAATATACAGAAAAAGAACAAAAAAATACATTAATTACATTAATAATTAAATGATATTCTTAATTCAGAGTCTTATATGGAATAGAAATGTGAATATGCAATATTAAAACTATTTTAAAAAATGCCAATTTCGCTTAAAAACTAATTTAGATTTTGCCGCTTAACCAATATATTAATAAATGGTCAGATTAAGATAATTAAGAGTCTTAAAAGGTAAAAAGTTTCAATGTACAGCTCAATAATTTTTAAAAAATTTAATAATTTCATTTTCATGGCACAAAACACCATTTGTAACACAAAACACATTTCAAAATTTTGCCAATAAATAAATACATAAATCAAATAAAAATAAATATACAACCATACTTACTTAATTCAGAGACTCGCACGCTAGCCAGTTATTTTATATTTTAAATTATACTTTGTAGATATAGATATATATATAACCATTAAATCAATCTCCTAAATTGGAAATAATATCTAAAATAAATGATGAATGAATATATGAATAAAATGATTTGATTTGATTATCATAAGTGTTTGACCTGTAGGACTGCAGGATGTCTATGATGCCGATGAAGAGCAGGAGTCTCTCTCCTTTCCCGTTGACAGCAGGAATGCCTCCCATCCTGGAGAGAGAGAGAGAGACAGCAGAGAATCAGTGTGTGCTGCTGCGTCCCATCACACTCTGGATGTTAAATCAGAGACACACACGTGTCTTCGGTGTCGATGGAGTCTCCACACGCCGCTCCTCCCTGAATGGACTCCATGGCGGTGGAGTAAAGCGCTCTCTGTGCGGCCGGTCTCTTCTCATCGCTGCTGCTCTGAGATCCCTCCATCTGCTGCTCGCGCTCCGCCTGATCCAGATTATGAACCCCTAACAGCAGACTGTAGTCCATGATCTTAAAACTCTCTAACACCTGCACACACACACACACACACACACACACAGCAAGCATCCCGTTTATATCTGCACAAACCCCACAAGGGCTGCATGATCAATCCAAATAAAATATTTAAAAAATATTCAATTATTATGATTGCTTTATTTATTATTTTTATTTATCAGCAATAATAATGAGAATAATTGTATACTTTTAATTTAGTAGCAATTATAATAATAATAATAAATTTTTTTTCATATAAAATATCAATATAAAATTTTGGACAAATTATGTAGCTCTACACACAAAATTAAAAAATAAATATATCAATAATAACAACAGCAATAATAATAAAAAATAAGTTAATTATAGTAAAAATATTATGTTATTTTTCTTAAATACTCTTTTTTTTCTATTTTGCAGTGAAATATTACAATAGCAATATATCTTTTTTTATTTAGCCAGTTTCATATCAATAATATTAATAATAATTATTATTATATATATTATTTTACAGTCATATAGCTATATAATCACATCATTCTGGCCAAAAAAAAAGCAAAAAAAAAAAAAAAAAAAAACTTGAAATAATTTTATTATTATTATTTTTATTTGTATTATTAGTATTATAGTATAATTACAATATTTTGGTCAAATTGTATAGCCATAAAAAAAAAAACCCTGAGGTTTTGGTTTTTAATAACATTTTAAAACACAATTTTGATCAGAAAAATCCCAATTCGATTTCTTTCCCCAGATGGTGCATCTCTAACCCGAAGCGGCCCACACTCACCAGACAGTCTCTCTGGAGCGTCTTCACCAGCGCGTTATACGTGTCCACGTCCAGCAGGAGTCCGTCCTGAACGTCCTGCATGAAGTCCAGGTCTTTAAAGGTGGGCTTGGACTTCTCGCGCTCTTTCTTGGACGCGCGGCGCTTGTACGTGGAGCCCTTCAGGTCGAACTTGAGATGCATGCGAACGATGCGCGGCAGGATGTTATTCATCACCACGATACGGATGTTCTTCCCTCCGGACTGAACGCAGTACAAACCGAAGAACTTGGGCAGCAGTGTTCGGGGATTCTGGTTCAGGTTCTGAGAGACCAACAGCACACATCAGTGATCAAACCTGTCTGTCTGTGCAGAAGAGCGCTCAAATAATGTTGGAAATCAATGCTACCTGATCATTTTCTAGTTTAGTGCTCAAAAATCCAATTATTATCGATGGATCCAAAAATATGTACATGCATATTTTTTGTTTTTAAACTGTTGTAGGTTGCATATACTACTACTATTATAATAATTAATGATTATTATGATGCGTGTGGGACACAAAGATCATAAACCGGCTTAATTTTCACACAATGAAAATGTATAAATAGTAACCACCATTGCAAATAGCAAATACATCAAAATTGTATAATATTATGAATTAAAATAACTTTAAAATAATATTATATTATTATTTTTTAATTATATTTAATATTTTCATTTCTACAGACTGTGAATATATATACTGTACAGTATTTTTTTCCAAATGTTATGTTATGTTTGTGCTTTTGGGAAGTTAATCTTTATTATTTAGCATTTTTAAAGCTCTTTTTGAGCACAAATTAGTGGCATTTAAAAATTATTTATGTCAATCTTTAAAGCAACTGAATTAATTGAAATATATATGGATTAACAGTATTAGTTTTAAGTTTTTAGCATTTCCATTGTTATATTTTAGTATTTATTTGTTCATCTATATTTTTTATATTTTGCAAAATGTTTTTTTTACCTAGAGCCTTAAAAAAAACATTTTCATTCCTTGAAATTAAAGAAAAATAAAATACAAAAATAAAAATTATTTCAGCAAAATAAGATAAATAACTATAAAATAAATAAACTACAACTAAAAACTTAAAGACTTATATAAACTTAAATAAAAAATTAAAATAAAATAAATAATACAATTAAAAACTATAATATTATATTATACAACAATAACATTGTTTAACAATTGTAAAAATGTCACTTTTTTATTATTATTTTATGCAAAAAAAAAAAAAAATTGGGATAAACAAAATTTGTGTCTTGACCACAGACACTGTATGTGTTTTAATGCACCAATGCATGCTTTTAAACTTCATTACTACACTTACTTACAACTGCTTCACATCACATTCATTTTTAAACAATTTAAACATTAAAAAAAGGGTTGGTGTAAAATGCTAATTTTAAGATGCATACTTTGAAAATCAACCAGAAATATTTAATCATCCAGCAACACATTTTTAGACTGTAATCATGCATACTGTGTAGAATGGACAGTGTGCAGACTGTGATGAAGCGGATGGCTCACCATGTAGTATCCTGGAAGCAGCTTCTGCAGGAATTCAGCCTCTTTGTGCATCACGGTCTTCAGGATGAACTCATCGTCTCGAGTGACGTAGAAGATGGAGCCGCTGGCACCGGGGTTGGAGAGCTCGATCAAGGGCTCATTACAGAGAGAATACTGCAGCAATCACACAGACACACAGTGACGTCAGAGAGATGCTGCATTTATTCTGATTAATGCATCGAGGACACACAGAGTCAGACGTGAGTCTGGTTTTTGGAGTTTTTATTCACATGAATCACCATCCACATTTATTGCGTGACCCGCAGGAGAAAGTCACGTCAAAAAGTTGGTGTAGAAATTATTTCCACTTTACTAGTTAATTCCACAAACAATTACAAAGAAACTGCAAGAGACACTGAATGAAACAATCTTCTTGTAAAACATAGTTTTTTACAACTCTGAAAAAATTTTGTTTACGTGTATAGGTTTGGAACAATGTTGTTTTTTATAGCATATTTTTATATATATATTCTTTTTTAGTATTAATGTTAAAGTTTTATGTTTTTTTAATAACTCTAAATAATTTTTACCACCTGAAACAGAATTTCCTTCATTGTATTAACCATTTCTTTAAAAAAAAAGAAGCAACTTAAGAGTTGGGATCACACACACACACACGCACACACACACACACATCAGTGGGAATCTGTTGTTGTAAGTGCTTAAAAAGGAAAGTATTAGTGTGATTAGTGTGGTAATCACCATCTGTCTCAGGTAGTGTGTGTGTGTGTGTGTGTGGGGGCATATAAAGTGTCTAAGTGCTTCCACACACACACACACACATGCACACACACACCTAAAAGGTTTGAGGTTCACTTTAGCTCCAGATGCTGTCATATCATAATTACACATTAACCTTCCTGTTACGCTTTAAAACCATAAAACAAGATCTGTACACACAGACACAAACGTGACTGGACATGTAGAAAAACACGCAACATTCAAGTCCACATGAAACCAAATAAAACATGGATCTAGAGTGATAGACGTCTGATAAACACACAGACAGACATATACAGAGTCAGAAGTGTCAAAGTAGTAAAGAAAAACGGAATATCTCACTAAAAGTAATTTTAAAGCACAACCACCACAGAATCAGACTTTAGCTTAAAAAGATAAATACCGTATTTTTCGGACTATAAGTCGCACCTGAGTATAAGTCGCATCAGTCCAAAAATACGTCATGATGAGGAAAAAAACATACATAAGTCGCACTGGACTATAAGTCGCATTTATTTAGAACCAAGCACCAAGAGAAAACATTACCGTCTCCAGCCACGAGAGGGCGCTCTGTGTCTTCAGTGTATGCTACAGGAGAACTGAGCAGCATAGAGCGCCCTCTGGCGGCTGGAGACGGTAATGTTTTCTCTTGGTTCATTTCTATCGGTTCATGTCAAATTAATTTTGATAAATAAGTCGCACCTGACTATAAGTCGCAGGACCAGCCAAACTATGAAAAAAAGTGTGACTTATAGTCCAGAAAATACGGTAGTACAGATGTACAATCATAACAAGGAATAGTTTAATAGCTATGATACTGCTTTGAAATTATAGCTATGACAGGAAACACTGGCATCTAACAATGCCTTGGAAAAAACAGTTCATCTTATATAAAAATAATAATAATAATTCATATGCATAAACTCATATAGAAAATAAAAGAGTTATTGAATAAGCATGTGTCCTGCTCCCTTTCAATCAGTCACATTTGACGTTACGAATGGGGTCTCGCCCGAGAGCCCAATCACCTTCGACTGGTAACAAAATGAGCCAGTGGTACACAGTGTACCTTGGTCTGTTGGATTTCGAGCTCCACCCCGTTGTGTGGGTATATAACGAGCAGCGCAAGCAACTCGCATTCAAGCTGAGCACATGTCTTGCTGGTTTCACCGGAGTGTTTACAAGCGAGTCAGCTGTGTGTTTTCGCGACTTTTTAAAGATTTCATTCCACCCATGTGTTTCTGGGTACGGTCAATATATGGCTCCTCGTGACAGCCACGATCACTGTGTCTGGGCTTTCAGCACGCTGAGACTGCATTCGTGGATGACTCCTGTTCTCATTGCGGGGACATGACCATCTCAGAATTAAGATCAAGACTTGATTACCTTAAAAGGTATAGAGTCCCCTATTCCACACCCCATTGTAGCTCCTTTTCTTGTAGGAGGACTTCTTTGGGTGGTGACCAGGAAGTGACCAGTTCATGGAAGGCACCTTTAACTGCCCGAAACCGTTCTGGTGCTTCCTCATCCTTCACTACCCTCGATGGCGGAGCAGCCAAGGGGCGTTCTGTTCTGATGCAATTTTGTCCTCAGAGCACCTTCGTGGTGATCCCAAGCTTCCCCCCAAGGCCTGTAAGTTCTCATCCACGCTTGTGGCCAGGGCTTACAGAGCTGCGGGTCAGGCCGCTACTGCCCTTCACGCCATGACCACCCTTCAGATCTACCAGGCAAAGGTGCTTAAAGGGCTGCACGAGGGCATTGCTGACCCAGAGGATTTGCAGGAGGCGTGCACTGCTACCGACCTTGCTCTCCAGGCGACGAAGGTTACTTCGTGCCATTCACATCCCTGGCAGGCTCAATCCCAAGCTTTCATGTCAGCAGTCTCGCCCCAGGGAATGGAAACTCCACCCCCAGTCAGTTCAACTGATTTGGGAATGCTTCGAAGACGCTCAGGTAGACTTGTTTGCCTCTCCAGAAAATTCCTACTGCCAGACCAAGGGCACCCTTGGCACAGATGCTCTGTTGCACAGCTAACCGCTGGGCCTGCGCAAGTATGCATTTCCACCAGTGAGCCTTCTAGCACAGACGTTGTGCAAGAATGGGGAGGAAAAGAAACAGGTCCTCATGGTTCCCCCTTTTGGCCCAGCCAGACCTGGTTCCCCGAACTTGTACTCCTCTCGACAGCCCTTCCCAAGCCAATTCCTCTGAAGAAGGACTTCTTTCTTCTTTTTCAGAGATGGGGCACCCTCTGGCACCCGTGTCCCAATCTTTGGAACCTACATGTGTGGTTTCTGGATGAGTCACTGAAGGTTTAGGTACCTCGCCACCTCAGGTGGTAGCTACCATCACTTCGGCTAGAGCTTTGTTTACCAGACATGCCTATGCTTTGAAGTGGAAACTCTTCATCACTTGGTGTTCTTCATGTGGTGAAGGCACCTGGAGATCCCCAACGGATCAGTGCTTTCCTTTCTTCAGGGTTTCCCTTCAAACCCTTGTTCTCAGTACAGCAAAAAATGTTATCATTGAAAACTACACTCCTGGCTTTTCAGTTGATGAAGCGTGCCTGGAATTTGGGCCGGCCAACTCTCACGTTATCTTGAGACCCTGGCCTGGATGTGTGTCCAATGTTCCCACCACTCCTCTTAAAGATCAGGTGGTGAACTTGCAAGCTATGCCCCTCCGCTTCATAGTAGCATGTGTCTTTCCCTTGACAAGCACCTTCCCAGCTCTGTCGTTGAAACTTCCACCCTGCGGGCTGGGTACCTTTGAGTTCATGTGTATCACCTCTCAGTTGATACCTGCCTGTGTAAGTCCTCCTATGAGCAGGCAGCACTGCTAGCATATGTCTAGCTGGATTATGCTACCGAGTGCATTCTGTGTCAGGTATAGGCCCTCACTTGTGTCGGCCTTAAGACAGAGTACTATCGCTCAAACGGGTCACTGAAAGACAGCCAAGTGGCGTTTTGTAAGGAAGCATTGAACGTGAGAGACTGAAAGGGAATGTCTAGGTTACGTATGTAATCCTCGTTCCCTGAAGAAGGGAACGGAGACGTTACATCCCTTTGCCACATTGCTGTTCCGCTGAACGGCCGGTTCACTGGTCTCGGCTCCTTAGCGAAGACTTGAATGCGAGTTGCTTGCACTGCTCCTTATATACCCACACAACCGGGTGGAGCTCACGATGCAAGTCCCGCAGACCAAGGTACAGTGTGAACCATTGGCTCGTTTTGTTACCACTCCAAGGTGATTGGGCACTCGAGCGAGACCCCATTCATCAGTCTCTTTCTGACGTATCGTCTCCTTTCCCTCCTTCAGGGAACGAGGGTTAAATACGTAACCTAGACGTTCTGTGTCATAAACTCCTGAATCACTGGTGTCTCATATTTAAGCATGTGGCAGGCGGACGGATTTAGATGTAATTGTTATTTTTTTCCCCAGTAACTGTGATGGATTACAGTTACATTTGTTACACAATTACATGTAAATAGTTACAGCAGTTGGAATAACACAGTTATTAGTAAATGAGAGCCAGTGTTTGAACTGGCCAGTGTCTCACCAGATAGTCGTCCGGTCGAATCCCGAAGAGCTCTCTGAAGTAGCGGAACGCCACCGGAGCATACGTTTTAAACCTGAAGTCTGGATAGTGATGTGCCGGAGTCAGATTACTGCCTTCACTGAGAGAGAGAGAGAGAGAGAGACATAGAGAGAGAGAGAGAGAGAGAGAGAGAGAGAGAGAGAGAGACAGAGAGAGAGACGCACATCAAATCTGGATGATCTAACTGACTGATGATCAACATTGTAAGTATGTTGTAAGTATGTTCCAAGCTGCAAATCACAGAAATAAATTACATTTTAACAGATATTAAAACAAAAAACCAGTTTTTAAAATTGCAATAATATTTCTGTATATTTTCTGAATTACTAATCCAATAAATGCAACCACAGAATGAAGACTTACAAATCTTACTGATATATATATATCATTAAGATTTGTAAGTCTTCATTCTTCATTCTTCATATATATACATACAGTACAGACCAAAAGTTTGGAAACATTACTATTTTTAATGTTTTTGAAAGAAGTTTCTTCTGCTCATCAAGCCTGCATTTATTTGATCAAAAATACAGAAAAAAATTATATTGTGAAATATTATTACAATTTAAAATAATTGTTTTTAAATTTATTATACTTTAAATGATCATTTATTTCTGTGATGCAAAGCTGAATTTTTCGGATCATTATCACATGATCCTTTAGAAATCTTTCTAATATGATGATTCATTATCAAAGCTGGAAACAGTTCTGCTGCTTAATATTTTTCAGAACATGTGATACTTTTTTAGGATACTTAAAAAAAACTAAAAAAAAAAAGAAGCTATGTTTTTAAAATCTAAATATTTTGTAATAACAATATACACTACTGGTCAGTAATTTGGGGTCAGTAATTTTTTTTTTAAATCAATACTTTTATTCAGCAAGGATGTGTTAAATTGATAAAAAGTGATAGAAAAGAAAATATATTATTAGATTTTTTATTTTTATTTTGAATAAATGCAGCTCTTTTGAACCTTTTATTGATCAAATATATCAGACAGCAGAACTGTTTCCAACACTCATAATAAATCAGAATATTAGAATGATTTCTAAATGATCATGTGATCGACTGATGTTACATGTGACACTGAAGAATGGAGGAATGATGCTGAAAATTCAGCTTTGCATCACAGGAATAAATTTAAAAGTATATTCAAATAGAAAACTATTATTTTAAGTTGTAATAATATTTCACAATATTACAGTTTTTTCTGTATTTTGATCAAATAAATGCAGGCTTGATGAGCAGAAGAAACTTCTTTCAAAAACATTAAGAATAGTAATGTTTCCAAACTTTTGATCTGTACTGTATATACAAATATAAAATAGAACACATTCTGTGTTTGTTAGTGTAAGTGCTTGATTTTAATGAAGACCAATGCACTAGTTTAGCTTGTTTTAGTAAACAGCACCAGCTGAGGAAGTGAGACTATATGAACTGATGGATTTAATGATTTCTGGTGCTGCAGATATCTCACATACTGTACAGACCTGGGGAAGAAAATGCTCTCCACCACGTAGAAGTCTTGCATGAGGACGTCGCGCTCGGGTTTGGAGCTCAGGTTACCCACGGTGTAGCCGATCCCCAGCTGAATGGCTCCTTTCAGGGCAGACGAGGTCGTCTGTCGACACACAAGACACAAGAACACTTCTGACCCTCTGACAGCAGTTAAACACACCCTGCGTCCCTGACATACGATGACTGCATTACAGCATGAAGACAGATACAAAGCTCCAAACAGAAAACGTTTATAAAAATTTTATATATTTGGCAACACTTCATTTAAAGGATCAGTCCTCACTATGAATTAGTTGCTTAATAGCATGCATATTACATGCATATTGGCTGTTTATTAGTACTTAAAAATATTTTAATAAATATATATAATATTTTTTTTTTTTTAATTTTACAACATACAATTTAATAAATCAATAACATTCTCATATAAAATATATATAAAATGTATTTTATAATTAATAATATAATATAATAAATATATAAAAATATGAAACAGAATTCTTATGAATAAATTCATAAATATAAAAAAAAAAAATATATATATATATATATATATATATATATATATATATATATATATATATATATATATATATATATATATATATATAATTTTTTTCCTTCATAATAAACCAATTTATTGGCTAATATTTGATGTAAAAGCCTGATGTAAAAGATTAGGGTTAGGGTTAGGGTTAGGGTTAGGGTTAGGGTATTGTGATTGAAATTGACGAAAATGACGCACCTTCTTGTAGGTGGTTTCACCGGATGCATCGACCCGTCTGTGACCGATCTTCTTCTCAAGGCCAGAGCTGGAGTGATACGAGGAAGATGGCATCTGAGAAGCAGAAAAATCACAAACTCAGTTGCTTTTAATGTAGGATTGTGTCTTTTTTAAAGGAGAAACTATAAGACAAAAATGACAATTCAGTTACTGTAACCTAAAAAAATGGTTCTCCCCATTATAAAAATGTGCTAAAAATTTGCAGAAAATATGCTTGCTCTCAGACCATCTTAGATTAGGATGAGTTTGTTTCTTCATCAGATTTGTAGAAATGTAGCATTGCATTAGTGTCTAATCAATGGATGCTCTGCAGTGAATGGGTGCCGTCAGAATGAGCAATGCTACATTTCTACAAATCTGATGAAGAAACAACTGAGTAAATTTTCAGCAAATGAAATGAACTATTCCTTTAAATGTCAATTTCTGAAACCTCAGATCAATAACGTTCTCCAAACACTTGAACATTTAACTCTTCTCAAGACTGCATTAAATAACACTGGAGTTGTAAGACCAAAATTAATGATATACGGATAATAAATGATGCTTGACCTCGGTTATGCAGGTCTTCTTGAGAGCAGCGTCTGAAATGACAGAGCAAGAAAGAAACATTATGATAAATGCAGATTATTTGTAAAAAATGTCTTCGGTAATAAAAGAATAAAAGAAAAGCCTAATAAAAGTCTATATCTGTGAGAAAGTGCAAACATGAGCATGCAATCAATGCAACATACTACTTTGCAACAGTATGCATCACATGACCTCATTAAACTGCACATCTGATTCATTGAAATAAATATGGTCATTTAAAATGTGTATGCAATCTTTGTGTAAATACTGCATGTATACAGAAAACAGAAACACACACACACACTGCAAAACTATTATGAAGAGTATTTTAATCTGAACACACACTGGTTAATGTGTGAATAACATTTCAAGGACAAACAGCAGGAGTCTGCAGCTCTGTGCTGCCTCGCAGTCATTCACACTGCGTTTCTCTTGCACATGTTTCTGTGTCACTGAATTCAAGGGGAGGGGGCGGAGCTACAGAAAAGTAAACCTGTCAATCATTCCTCTGCACGTGCCGGCGCGGAATTAAGGCAAGAAAACAGAACGCAAATGAGACCTGACCTGCTTTACACCCGAGAGGAGCGAGACTATTCAATAACGGGGAATTAGAGCAGCAATGCAGCGCTGAAAAAAGTCATCATTTCATCCCGGGACACGGATGAATCTCATCAACACATGTCCAGGTCATATTTTTAAGCTCACAATCAAAAGAAATTAAATAAAAATATACATTTTCTATGAAGAAAAGTAAGCTTTTTTATTATTATGTTTGTGTATAAATTAAAAAGTATATTTTTGCATAAAATTAATGTTACAGTGTAATATATATATATATATATATATATATATATGTGTGTGTGTGTGTGTGTGTGTGTGTGTGTGTGTGTGTGTGTGTGTGTGTGTGTGATAAATATATTTGTCCTAAAATAAGCTTGATATAATTTTGTTTTCTATTTTTTCATGTATTTTCATTATATATAAATATATATATATTAATAAAAAAATTTGCACAATTAAAAAAAAAAATTGCACAAAGAAAATTAAGCTTATTTTAGGACCAATATATATGTTTAAAAATTCATACAACAATAAATGCGCTTAAATGTCATGAAAATAATGTTAGAGTGTAATATATATATATATATGAGTATGTGTGTGTGTGTGTGTGTGCTTAAATGACATGAAAGTACATATTTTTTCTCTACTTTCATGTATTTAATTAAAGGCATATTGAAATTACTAACATAAATTACTGCTAAGATGCATAAATACTTACTATTTAAATAACACATCATTACTTTTTCCAGGTAAATATATTTAATTGTCACAATGCAAACAATCTAAAAAAGGTTTTATTTTTTTTCAAGCAAAATATATGATCTTATTAAACTGGACATGTTCTTGACAGATTTTGTGAGATCAACAATATCCTCTGTAGAGCTTTAGGAGTGTTTGTGTGTGTGTGTGTGTGTGTGTGTGTGTGTGTGTTGGGAGCAGATGCAGTATTGTTGGCGGTCTCTCGTGGAGGCGCATGTGCTTGAGGAGCAGATAATGAGAGCCGAGGAAACGCATGACATGTGACTCTGCGAGAGACAGAAACAGCCAAACATGCTGAGAAACTCACTTCTGCCTCTCGCACACACTTCACAAACACGGACAAAACATCCTCGCCAGGAATTTACTGAGAGTGCTACTACACTTTCACACTTTACCAGAAAATGTGGAGTCTGAACTTCTGTTGAAGCGCAGGGTTTTATCTCCTGAAATATGACGTGAGTCGTCAAATCTAAATCCCAGAATGCAATGCAGACAGCAGATAACGGTTTTTGCCAAGAACAACAGCTTTAAAAAAGAGCTTAGGATTTATGAAAAGAGAAATGTCAGGCTTGTGTCTGACCTGAAGAGACCCGCGTATATATATATATTACATACTTAAAACCATAAAATCATAGTCAATTTATATCAGTCTCCTTCAAACAGTGTAAAAGTCTTAAGAATATTTCTGTAATTTTATTTTGTCTTAATGTGTCATTTTGAAGGGAATTATACAGAAACTTGTTTGTCCTTTAAATTAAATAATAATAAAATGGTAACAGCAAATTGTTTCTCAAAATTCTGAGATATAAACTCAGTTCTGAGGAACAAAATCTGAACTGGAAGATTCTAAGAATTCAGAGAAAAAAGTTAGAATTGCGAGTTAAGAAGTCACAATTACCTTTTTAATTTTATTTTTTAAGACAAATTATATATGTACATGTGGCCTTCCTGAATCTATGACATGTATTTATGATTTAAATTATATTCTGAATATGATGAGACATCCATAAAACCAAAGCAATTATAGTAACATATTGTAGATAAGATATTGTGCATCGTAATTACATCATTACATCATTTATTAAAACATTTTAAATGAAATTTGATCTTGTTTTCATGTAATGCAATGCAAAAAAAAAAAAAAAGAAATTAATGAATTTAAAGATTTTTATGCTTAAAACAAGAAACAAAATAGACCTATAGTAATCATACATATGCAAGATTTTTATGCTAAAAAAAAAACAAAACAAAAAAACTAACAATTATTATGACTCTATAATTTTAGAAAACATTTAAAAAATGTTTTTTGGAGGTTTAACAGTAACACAAATTGTAGTTTAACTTTCTTTTATTTTGCTAAAAAAATAGGTGCAAGAAAATTATAAAAAGTAAAGATTGTTAAAACATAAAGAATTAAATAAAAATAAAAAAACAGAAAAATGCATTGATTATAAATTGATTATTTTGCAGTTTAATGCCACTGTTTTCTAAATTGAATGTAAATCTGAAATAAATGAACGTCCTGACACCGAAGCCTCTATATATGCAGCTTCTGTAAATAACTAAAGACCAGTGATTTCTGCCTCAGCAACAGAATCAGCTCAACCCTAAAAACATCAGGAAAAAACAACAGAGCCGGCTGCAGGTCAGGCCACAAACTGTCTGAACGCATTAGAGTCAGTCCCTCACCAGAGGCTCTGTATTAACACACAGTCACCAGAGAACACGAGTCATTTCAGTCGCTCATCAGTCAACATTCAGTTCAGAAACCAGACTTCAACACAGGAAAACAGACCTTGAATAATCATGTTCTCACAGTTTTCCAGGACTGCAGTTTTCTGATGGAGACAGATGGTTTGGTTCTGTTCTCTGGAGAACCTGACAGATTTCATCCCGGCGCTGGAGGTGATTAATTAAAGAGACACTTTATGAACATATAACGACTGATGTGAGCCTCGAGGATACAGAGACAACATAATGAACCGAGTGGATGTCAAACAAATGCGCATAAAAGGTTTGTGTTCGAACTGCCTTCAAATGCATCCTAAACACACTCGAGACTGAGAACCCTAAATGCTGATCTTGTGAGCCTGTTCTTAATCTAAGAGGTGTTGATAGAGTTCGCACATGCATGAAGGTATAAAAGTCATAAATACAGACCTCTGATGTCACAGGAGTCCCTCGCTCGTTTCGGGAGAAGCTCGATGGGATTGACAGCAGGAACTAATCTGCTGCCGTGACAAACTCCACAATCTCTCCGGTCACCTGGACCCGAGCGGCGGCCAATCAGACGCAGAGATTACGGCCGGCTTCTGCCCACCGGTGGATAAGACTAAGACTAGGAAAAGCCCATGTGCCAAGGACAGGGACACAGAACGACAGGAAAGACAACCGGGAACGACTCACAGTGTCTCAAAGACAATCAGTGATAGAATGATTTCAGAACAAGAACAAGAATAATAGCGATGTGAAACGAGCATGTCCTGATTTGAGCTTCACACACACACCGATAAATAAAGGGCACTTTAAACCACAGCCAAATAAAACATTTAATCACACAACAAAAGCCTTCTGACTTCTGATCGGAGACAAACAACCACTGAATGAAGCTGAAACTGTATCTAAGCAGTCTCACAATCAATGATGAATCGTGTTGAATGTGTTTCTAAATACCCATGATATCTGTGGAAAGTATTCACAAGACACTAAATACATATATATATGTACATATAATTTATTTCAATTGAAATAAAGCTGAAATAAAATAAAATAAATATAAATATGAGATGAATAGCTTAATGCTACCTTGGCAGCTGGCTGAAATAAATAAGATTAAGGTAAATTACTAAAACTGAAAGAAAATGAAAATGACAAAAGCAAGCAAATGCCAAAATAGTTAAAATATAAACTAAACTAAACTTAAAATATAAAATAAGATTAAATACAATTTGAAACTAAATGAAATAAGTTAACAGTATACAACTTATAGTGCAATAACACTGCATGGTATCAATATGTTAAAATTGTAAAAATATATAAAATAACAATGCAACATTTTTAAAATAAAAAATATTGAGCACTTCATGGATTTGATGGCCATCTGCATTGAGAAAATGTATTGATAACGTCTGAAACTCTGCTCAGATTTGCTAAAAAACCAAAGTCTGTAATCAAAAGTCACAGATCATGATATTATCTCACAGATTTCTCACCTAATTCATCCAAGCTCAAATGATATGAGCTGCTTCACATTCATTTTATAGCTTTGTTCTCTTTAGGTCTCCAAAGGAAGTTTAGGAGACCATGTTGATCCTTAAATGACCCATAACTGAGTCTCCTGAGCTAGATCTGAGCAATAACATCAGGGATGCTGCGTGTGTGAAGAACAGCAGCTGAACCTCCTCCTCTCTTATCGCTTGTATCACTGCCTGTGTTTATATTCTGATGTCAGTGAGTTGTTCTGGAGGAGACACTGATCTGCGGCTGAGGAGATGCTAAATAAAGCTCCGGCCTTCAGATCTTGCTCTTACGCAACGAGTGTTTACAACCTCAGATGCACACGCTCATGCGCTTGACAAAATCATGCTTGAATCCAACAGTAAAATCACAGATACGGCACTGAAGGAGAAGGTTTGCAACTCGTCCTGTAGCATGAACCCTAGCGACTGCATAGTGATGCCCTAGCAACCACCCAAAACACCCTAGTAACCAAACAGAAAACCACAGCAACCCCTTAACAAAGCACAGGCAAAAAACGCCCTACCAACCGCATAGTGATGTCCTAGCAACCACCTAAATCACGCTAGTAACAAACTAGCAACCCAGTTAAAGCACTAGCAAAAACACCCTAAAAATTCATAGTGATGCCCTAGCAACCACCCAAAACACCCAAGCAACACCCTAGCAACCAAACAGATACCATAGCAACCCCTTAACAAAGCACTGGCAAAACACCCTAAAAAATGCATAGTGATACCCTAGCAACCACACAAAACACCCTGGCAACCAAACAGATACCATAGCAACCCCTTAACAAAGCACTGGCAAAACACCCTAAAAAATGCAGAGTGATACCCTAGCAACCACCAAAAACACCCTATCAACCAAACAGATACCATAGCAACCCCTTAACAAAGCACTGAAAAAAACACCCTAGAAAATGCAGAGTGATACCCTAGCAACCACCCAAAACACCCAAGCAACACCCTGGCAACCAAACAGATACCATAGCAACCCCTTAACAAAGCACTGGCAAAACACCCTAAAAAATCCATAGTGATACCCTAGCAACCACCGAAAACACCCTATCAACCAAATAGAAAACCACAGCAACCCCTTAAGAAAGCACTGGCAAAAACACCCTAAAAAATGCATAGTGATAACCTAGCAACCACACAAAACACCCTGGCAACCAAACAGATACCATAGCAACCCCTTAACAAAGCACTGAAAAAAAACACCCTAAAAAATGCATTGTGATGCCCTAGCAATCACACAAAACACCCAAGCAACACCCTAGCAACCAAACAGATACCATAGCAACCCCTTAACAGAGCACTGGCAAAAACACCCTAACAACTGCATAGTGATGCCCTAATTCAAAACACCTGCAAAGGCCTTTAAATGGTCTCTCAGTCTAGTTCTGCAGGCTACACAATCATGGGGAAGACTGCTGACTTGACTGTTGTCCAAAAGACGACCATCGACATCTTGCACGAGGGGGGCAAGACACAAAAGGTCATTGCAGAAGAGGCTTGTTGCTCACAGAGATCTGTGTCCAAGCACATTAATAGAGAGGTGAAGGGAAGGAAAAGATGTGGTCGAAAAGGTGTACAAATAATAGGGATAACTGCACCCTGGAGAGGATTGTGAAACAAAACCCATTCAAAAATGTGGGGGAGATTAACAAAGAGTGGACTGCAGCTGGAGCCAGTGCTTCAAGAACCTCTACACACAGACGCATGCAAGACATTGTTTTCAGCTTCGCATTCCTTGTGTCAAGCCACTCTTGAACAACAGACAGCGTCAGAAGCATCTCAAGACAAAAAGGACTGGACTGCTGCTGAGTGGTCCACAGTTATGTTCTCTGATGAAAGTAAATTTAGCATTTCCTTTGGAAATCAGGGTCCCAGAGTCTGAAGGAAGAGAGGAGAGGCACACAATCCACGTTGCTTAAGGTCCAGTGTAAAGTTTCCACAGTCAGTGATGGTTTGGGGTGCCATGTCATCAGCATGTCATCTGCTGGTGTTGGTCCACTGTGTTTTCTGAGGTCAAAGGTCAACACAGCCGTATACCAGGAAGTTTTAGAGCACTTCATGCTTCCTGCTGCTGACCAACTTTATGGACCTGCACACGGTGCCAAAGCTACCAGTACCTGGTTTAAGGACCATGGTATCCCTGTTCTTAATTGGCCAGCAAACTCGCCTGACCTTAACCCCATAGAAAATCTATGTTGGCCAAGATTTCTAAAATTCCTTTCTTTGTATTGGTCTAAAGTAATATTCTAATTTTCTGAGATACTGAATTTGGGATTTTCCTTAGTTGTCAGTTATAATCATCAAAATAAACAAAATAAACATTTGAAATATTTCAGTCTGTGTGTAATGAATGATTATAATATACAAGTTTCACTTTTTGAATGGAATAAGTGAAATAAATCAACTTTTTGATGATATTGTAATTATATGACCAGCACCTGTAGATACTGTATATAGGCCAAAAACACAGACGTTTTCTCTCAGTCAGCCCTGGTTTGAACTGTCGGGACAGATTTACAGCATCTGCACGTGCTCAGAGGTTCCTGCTGTCCCGTCCCATTTAATCATCATCCCCTGAACAACTGGCACAACTCAGTCTGTGTGAGTAATCTGAAAAATTATATTTTCAATCAGGTCAGTGTCGCTCTCGTCTTTCTGAGCGGCAGAAAAGGCATTTGACACATCACTGTAATAATTCAGTCCATTCACAACTGCGTTATCGTTATCTTAACAATCTGATGACATCTAGGACCCTGTGTCTCTAAGATCACTGCCATACAACATCAGACTGAGTTTATAAAGTCAAAAGTACAGAAAACAAACACACCTGTATGGAGTCAGATCTCATTGACATCTCAGCTGTTTCACCAAGAAATGTGGAGCAAAGAAATATAATGCAAAGCATAATGCTTCTCAGATGTGTCTCCTCTGGAGTTTCAGAAAAACCTCAACAATACTTTAGTTGAGACTTTGAGACATGTCTAAAACAAAGCTTCTTGAATAAAAACTACCTTCAAAAAAATAAAAATAGTTATATATACAGTACAGACCAAAAGTTTGGAAACATTACTATTTTTAATGTTTTTGAAAGAAGTTTCTTCTGCTCATCAAGACTGCATTTATTTGATCAAAAATACAGAAAAAACTGTAATATTGTGAAATATTATTACAACTTAAAATAATAGTTTTCTATTTGAATATACTTAAAAAAAAATCATTTATTCCTGTGATGCAAAGCTGAATTTTCAGCATCATTCCTCCAGCCTTCAGTGTCACATGTAACATCAGTCGATCACATGATCATTTAGAAATCATTCTAATATTCTGATTTATTATGAGTGTTGGAAACACTTCTGCTGTCGAATATATTTAATGAAGAAAAGTAAAAAAAAACTGCATTTATTCAAAATAAAAATAAAAATCTAATAATATATTTTCTTTACTATCACTTTTTATCAATTTAACACATCCTTGCTGAATAAAAGTATTGATTTTATTTTAAAAAAGAAGATGAAAAAAATTACTGATCCCAAATGACTGACCAGTAGTGTGTATTGTTATTACAAAATATTAATATTTTAAAAACATAGCTTCTTTTTTTATTCATCAAAGTATCCTAAAAAAGTATCACATGTTCTGAAAAAATATTAAGCAGCAGAACTGTTTCCAACTTTGATAATGAATCATCATATTAGAATGATTTCTAAAGGATCATGTGATAATGATCCGAATAATTCAGCTTTGCATCACAGAAATAAATGATCATTTAAAGTATAATACATTTAAAAACAATTATTTTAAATTGTAATAATATTTCACAATATTGCTGTTTTTTCTTTATTTTTGTTCAAATAAATGCAGGCTTGATGAGCAGAAGAAACTTCTTTCGAAAACATTCAAAACACTTTTCTCATTGCATCAATTCAAACCCACAGGAAAATGAAAAATGTAAAAAATCTAATAAAAATGAGTTATTTAATATCTGAAGTGTTTGTCTTGAAATGTTGAGATTAAATGGAGAGACATTTGCCCGAGGCTCCTACTTCTCAGAATATCTCATCCAACTCCAAACACTTTCACAGCTTTATACTCGTATCTCTATCTTAGCAGAAACATCTGAGACAAACGCACATTAAACGAAACATACCTGGGAACGCCATAATCTCATGAGAAAGCAGTGACTACAGTGAGGTTCTCCGAGCGGGTTCTGCTGCTGATGATAATCAGCTTATGTGATGTGATGCATGTTCTCTGATCTCAACAGCTGGAAGAGCGTCTCCTGCGCTCCACGAAACTCAGACGTTCGTTACGTAAGCCTTATGTAAAGCAGATGATGAGCCACACGCATCACGACTCTAGGATCACACCGACTCCTGCTGCTCTTAGACCGTCTGTCTGAGCTTCATCATGAAGTGAGGGGTCCGTCTCATATCACAAATAATGATAATTACTCATACACAAAAGAACAATAAAAATGCTTTTAAAAAAGTGCTTTTAATCGATTAAGATGCCTCAGTCTCCGAGTCAGCAGCGTTTAAGCATCACTATTACTGTCGCTCAAAAACATTCAAATGTTTTTCATGCAATGACCCATTAAAGTAAAGACATTTACAGTGTCATTCCTATATTCTTTTGAACTTTCTATTCATCCAAGAATCTTGAAAAAAATCTGAATCCTGAAAAATAAATGTTTTCAACATTGATAATAATCAGAAATGTTTCTTGAGCGGTAAATCGTCATATTATTATGATTTCTGAAGATCATGCACTGAAGACTGGAGGAATGATGCTGGAAATTCAACTTTGATCGCAGAAATAAATTAGTTTAAAATGTTTTCATACAGAAAATGGATATTTTTAAATTATAATAATATTTCAAATTTTGTACTGTATTTGTAATTTAAAAAAAAAGCCAGTAAATCGTCATATTTTCATGATTTCTGAAGATCATGTGACATTGAAGACTGGAGGAATGATGCTGGAAATTCAGCATTGCATCACAGAAATAAATTACAGTTTACTATATATTCACATAGAAAACAGTTATATAAAATTGTAATAATATTTCATAATTTAATATTTTTATTGTATTTTTACTCAATAAATGCAGCTTTGGAGAGAAAAAAAAGAGTCTCTTTCAGAAACATTATAAAAACAACTATAATTATATCCCTAGCAACTACTATACCCAGTACCTAGCAACCAGCTAGAGCCACCCACAGAAACCCTTCTCAGTCGTATAGTAACACACGAGCAGCTGGCGCTGGGTAAACACACACGAGCTGGATGTGGACGTCTGAACAGTGATGTGCTTCTGTAATACTGCACTGACACAGGAGCCCATGGCGACACTGAACACACAGCTCATGTTCTGGTGCTGAACACACACACACACACACACACATACAATTAATCATCACTGAAACAAGCTGTCTTTACTGCATGCAATGAATTTATAGCTCAAAACAGTGTTATTGTTAAATAAAACTAAACCTACTTTTAAAAATGTTTATTTAAATAAAGCTGAAATAAATAAATAATACATTAAAATAAACATAATCAAAAATTAGAAATGTTCCCTATAATTGAAATAAAATAACTTTATGTTAAAGAACCAAAAAAATAATTTAAACTAAAGAGAAATATTTACTAACAAAATCACTAAAACTAAAAATACAAAAATAAAAGCTAAAACAGTAAGTTTTTTTTAAGTATCAGATTTTATTAATACTTTAAATTAGTTTTGATTTTATGTTTTCATTTCAATTTTAAAGTTTTAGTTATTTTATTATTTTGTAGTTTTTATTGTTTTTTTGTTAAATATTTATATGTAATACATTTGTATATATTTTATTTTAAAAAAATGTTTTTATTCCAGTTTTAGTTTTAGTTATTTAAAAAATGTTGCATTGCAACTAGCTGAAAATAAATAAGTTAAACTGATATGAAATAGAAATTAGTTTCTTCTGTCATGGAGCAATGATTTTGTTCCAAAGCAGAATGTGCAATTCTCCCAGTGAACTACAGTAAGTGCTTCAAACTAAAGTGCACATGTATTACAAGCTGAATACAGCTGTGCCCAATCACATCTCATTTACTTACTATTAAGTGTCTGAAACAAAAGTCTTGTATCTTTTAAATATTCGATGACATGAAATGAAATCCACTGATCGGTCCTTTCTCAGAAGAATTCGCCGCAGCCGTCTGAAAACTTCTGAATTTTTTTAAACAGACTAATTAGGATTGAGCCCAAATTATGATAGAAATTTCAATAGGAATTCTGTACACAATTCTATTTTGTCAGCAAGGTTTGAACAGAAACAGTTACAATGAACTACTAAAGCTGTACAAAACACACTAGATAACGAGCAAAAAGTACTCAAATATTACTTATTTTAATTTCAAAACCTCAAAAGTCTTTTAAAAGTGTGACTTCCAGAGCCGGAAAGATCATGAAAAATTTATTCAATCTTTAAACGCCAGGGTTTTAATAATCAAAATGCACTTTTCTAGTTAGGCCAAGATCTAAAATATTTTACTGGGTAAAAATTTGCAAAAAATAATAATAATAAAAAGAATTCTAAAATAATTGTCCCTTATGTCATCCAGTAAATCACAGCAAACGTATTGTTTTAAAAGACTGAAATCGCGGGATCCAATCGTAAAAATGGAATGTGCTGTACTCTATGACAAGGAATGTCACAGAATTTGGAAATCTTGGAAAATTAATTCCTGCTGAAATAATTCAAATTGTAAATTGATATGCAGGTGAATATTAAACTGGAAAAACGACTGCTATTTAATATGAAGTCTGCATATAACAAACCTGACAAAATAAAAGTTTTAAAGCTTAACTTGCTTTAAAGCTTATATTAATATATATATATATATTCCTATTATACTGTAGAATCCGCTCAAAAAATAATAAAAGATAATAATAATAATACGGTTTATTAAAACTTTTTTTTGTGGAATCCCTGTTATTCAGCACAAAAACAAACTAAACAAAGGAATTTTTCAAATTTCATTTGATGACATTTGAAAATTACTTTTAAATTTAATTCAATTGTTAGTTTTATGTTCTCTTTTATTACCACCATTTTTGAAAATAAATATATATTCAACAATAAAATACAGAATCGAAATTTTTTTATATGCAACTATTATTGTTAAAAATAATACATTATTAAATTGTATTATTTAAATGTTTTCAATCAAACCTGGACTTTAGAATGGATTTTTTAAAAAAAATACAGTGAAAAACACAGAATTTAGGAAAATAATAACTGTATTTTGTATCTGCCGATCTAGACTGTTATCCATTAGCCATCGGGATGAAGAACAGAACTTCTGCCAGAATCTACAGCTCACAGTTCTTACTCATGTGATGAAAGCAGCACGGTTTCTTCAGAAAACTAGCTTTATGATTAACTCAGAACAAATCACTAAACTGCATTCCTTCTTAAAAACAAACCCCTGAGGCTGGGACTGCAATCCAGTTTGTTTAATGACGCTTTACGCCTCAAGATCTTACAATAACCTTCGCCTGAGTTCACATTAGTTTACTCAACGGGCCAATGCGGTTGTTCAAAAATTTATAATGCATTATATATTTTCATTATATATTTTATGATAAATATCATAAATGATTTATAAAGCATCTGAATAAATAATCTTTCCATTGAAGTGTGGTTTTTGGGGAGGACAATATTTGGCAGAGATACAACTATTTGAAAATCTGGAATCTGAGGGTGCAAAAAAAAAAAAAAAAATCTAAATATCAAAAAATATCAAATAGAAAAAGTTGCCCAAATGAAGTTCTTAGCAATGCATATTACTAATCAAAAATTACGTTTTGATATATTTACGGTAGGATATTTACTAAATATTTTCATGGAACATGATCTTTACTTAATATCCTAATGATTTTTGGCATAAAAGAAAAATCTATAATTTTGACCCATACAATGTATTTTTGGCTATTGCTACAAATATACCCCAGAGACTCAAGAAAAAATAATAACCAAAGTTAAGTCCATTATGATATATGCAGACTCCTTGTTGCATCCAAAACTGTTTGTTTGTCATGTTTTATTGCATTTAAAGGTGTGACGATGAATAAGTGTTATAATGCATTATTAAGTATTATGAAATATTATAAATCAATGCAAATTGATGCAATGCAATGCAAAAATGTGCATAAGTCATCAAATTAATGCATTTAATATACTTTGATAATGCATTGAAAAAAAAGGCTTGAAGTGAAGTGTTAGACTTTTAAATCAGCTTTTAAAAAGAGGAAGAAATGTTGCAATATTCATAAACATCAGTGTCTGATTTTAAGGGCATTTTTATATGCTTGAAAAGACTAACTGTTTAGTTCTGTATTGGATCACTAGATCCAGTGCAACATTATCAACCAGACAGCTGAGAACAAAAACCAGAACTTCTGATTCCTGGAACATGTTCAGCAACACATACTTGATGCGTTTCCTCCCATAATGCATCCCAAACGCCGGTTTCCTTCCTGAGATTCCCTGATATGCTTCTACAGAGCTTTAAATGCATTTACTTGTCCAGATCTGACAGTGATCTTGGACGGAATGACGTGAGGTTTATTTTTCAGGATGAGATCTGATCTGAGAGCAGGTTTGACGTGGGCGGATCGGGATCAGTGAGCGACACCTCAGTCCTTTGTTTATGTCTCTTCTAGAGTTTCAGAACTCATTTTGATTCGTACATGTTGCACTTTCAAGCAAGAGATCTCATGCATGAACTCAAAAGACGTCTCCATATCCGTTTACAGCTCTGCTTTCTCTTACTGTATTTGTGTGTTTTCATTTCTTCTTCCGAGAAAACATCTGATGTCTTTCTTTGAATGAAACACAACTGAGACATCCATTGAGTCTCCTCATCTTCTCATTAGAGCTATCTTACTGTAAAGCTATCATCTGAACATTACAGTAATAAAGGATGTCAACAGACAGAAGGAGGATCATGTGACGGTGGCACGCGGTCTGAATCCGTGATCAACAGGAATGCTGAGTGCGGAAAACTGCGGCTAAAATCAGGATTAGCAGCCGAGCAGAGCCCTAAAATCAAGCCCACAGGACCTGAAAGAGACCCGCTGTCTGTGTGTCCTCAACAGGACGCTCTACAGGAACAGGAAACACTCTTCAGCATTAATACTCAGACTGACTTTGAGTTTGCACTTGAAGGACATTCAATATCAACACACATTATAAACCAACAAATACACGCTCTGAGTGCACCAATAATAACCTTCTATGAAATAATATTTAAGATTCATGAATAAGAACAAATCAATCTTTATCCATCTACACTAAACTGTACAGGAGATTAATAAACTGACCCTTGTTATTATGTGGCATAACACAGAAATTCATAACTCGTGGTATTTAAATGGCACTACTATGGTACATACCAAAACAAAACATGGTAAAAAGTGAGATTGTAATTGTATATAGATTAATTTGTATATAAATGCTGTTTAAATATTTTTCCTCTCTTGTATATTATGTACAAATGTTAATTGTCTATAGTTGTATTACTATACAGAAAAAAAGTGGAATATATGTAACTAATATATATGTATATCTATTTAAGTAACATACGAGTTATATATATATATATATATATATATATATATGTATATATATATATATATATATATATATATATATATATATATATATATAGAAAGTACCATGATTCAGTGATCAGATGGTAAAACCACGGTTTTTTAAGATACTATCAGACTGCTTGCTATATACCATGGTAAAATTGTGACTCTCCATGGTATGTTCTTACAGCAAATGGAAATAATCTGAAAATAAATAATCGAAACGTTATGGCACTTAGAACAGAAGTGCTATGGCAGTAAAATAATCAGATTGAATGAAATGGGAATATACCATAGTATTGTTTGATTACCGTCCTCATAAACCTGGCACTGTCAGCTACTTCCAACATGACTGCATTATGAAATAATAATTATATATATATATATATATATATATATATATATATATATATATATATATATAAATAAAATTTCAATTATGGAAAAGCAAATAATTTGCATTAAATCGACCCGTATGTGAAAGACAAGCATGCATGTAAAAGATCCTCCGCGTACCGAGATCTGCATCCGTCCCGCATCCCGCACCGACCACCGCATCCTCGTCCTCCGGCAGCGCGGAGCATCCTCCGGCCGCGGCTCCCTCCATCGGGACCGGATCAAACGATCAAACGAGCCGTCGAGCGTCGAAACGAATCGAATGAAGGAAAAACGGAGCGCGCGTCATGTTCCGAGTCTGCCGCACAGCGCTCGATCAAATGTGTGCGAGTCTACACACACACAGACACACACGCGCGCGCGCACGATCCGCTACGCCAGCAGTGACGTCACCGGGCCCGGAGAGCTGCGACGTCATCAGAGTAGCCGTCAGCCACTGAGGAATTTACATAGACTGCGCATAAAACAACTTCATTTAACTATAATTCTAACAATTGTAGGTTTAAGGCATTTCAAAGCTAAAAATAAGTCAAATTAATTAAATATTTAGAAGAATATGACGATAAAAAAAAAATAACTCAATTTTTTAATGGAAAATACCGGAAGCCCTCTACTGGATAACCCTGGAACTACAACACACCTAAAACCTACATATACATACACACACACACACACACACACACGTTCAGGACGCTTATCATACAATTTATTAGCAGCCATAATTGTACTTAATTTAAATCAATTTATTAAATTAATGATAGGTAAAAATTGATCGCCTGCCCTGAATGCACTGTAAGTCGCTTTGGATAAAAGGGTCTGCTAAATAAATGTATATTAATTTATGAAGTTAATTCAAGGTATGCAGAAGTAATGCATAATTTACTAAACACAAAAATGTAAAAATAAATGGTTTTAAACTAAACCAAAACATTTACTTAAAAATGATAAATATGTTAATGTGCATATCATGTTAAGATTAACCATCATCAGAAAACTGTGAACGTCTGAATGTATTAAAAACGTAACTTCTAGGTTAACTTTTCCTTTAATGGGAATTTAAATACTACATTAACCAATTGGGGTCTTTATGAATTGATGTGTATTGGAACACTTTTTTCAACATATGATATGATCAATTTATCTGCATTCAGATGTATGACATGACTGAATCTGAAAATCATCCCTCAGTCTAGTAAACTTAAACATGCATTCTCTGTAAAAGAAGCGGCCACACAGGAAGTGGTGATGCTACTCTTTAATCGTTACAGCTGCTCATCAGAAAACCTTCTTCAGTGATTCAGTGCATGGTGACTGGAGCTCCTCTCTGCTCCCGAGGCTGGACATCGGAGGCTTTTCCCAGAGAAATACACGCCGGAGGACATCAGGCCGTCCCCTCCTGAGCACAGGCTTGAGGAACGGCCGTCACAGATCTGGGCTTCACACGCCAACGTCCAGCCATCGTCCAGAGAGGAGACCGGCCTCTACAGACACACGGGACGGAGATCGGGTTCAATCCCGAGGGCTACAGGTACTTGGGAAGATCCTTTTCAACAACCTAATGGGACAAATAAAACATGGGATTTCATTGGTATTTAATCTTTAATTGTTATACACTTGTGTGCACAATGAATAAAATAAACGTAATTGCTTTTTTTTAAAATAAAAATTAAATAAGTTATACATCTTTATACAATTTAAAATACTAATAGGTTGAATACAAATAAATAAGTTACATTTTTTTAAAATAAACAACAGAAATTAAGATTTTTAATTTAAGACAAATAATAAATAAAAATAAATAGTTTAATTTTTATAAATAATTTTTTAAACAAATACATTAAAAACACAAAGTAATTGAAAAAACAATCATTTAATTTTTCATAAATCTGCCAAATTTTTTACATTTTAAATCTAAAACAAATACATTATACAAATACTGTATACAATTATATCAATTTAAATTTTCATTAATTTATTAAAATATTAGAAATTAATAATTTGAAACCAAAACAAATAAATGTAATACAATGTAATTGTATATTAAAAATATTAACTTTTCTATATAATATTTGAAATGTATACAAATACATTTAAGTCAATTTTTCTCAAGTTCCACATATTAAAGGATTATGTATTCACCCTCATGAAGAAATGACCACAAAATGTCATCTTTGGGTGAAATTATTCTTCGTTGACTTACGCTTGGATCGTCCATGGGTCCGTACCTCTTCACGACCTGACCTTCTCTGTCAATGAGGAACTGTGACAAAAACAATAGTTTTAAGTTTACGGAGTACATACCAAAATAAATAAAAAAACGCAAAAAAAAAAAAAAATTCTACAATTACCTTAGTGAAATTCCACTTGATGTTGCTGTGGAAAAAAATAAATAGAAGTAAATTTAAACTTTTATTGTCAAGTACAAATGTCAACTTCCATATATTCAAGGATTGCACAGTCCTGCATCTTAATTCAATATTTTTGCTGATCTGCATTAGAGAATAATGTGAATAAATATGAATAATGAAGCAGTCACACTCACTTCCCCAGAGTTCCTCTGCCTTTGGGCTGCGCTTTCATCCATTTCCAGAGCGGATGAGCTCCATCTCCGTTCACCTCGATCTTACTGAACAGGTCAAACTCTGCCTTGTAGCCTTTGGCAAACTCCTTGATCTCCGCCTCTGTTCCAGGCTCCTGTAAAAACACACCACAGCTGGAGAACGCTGAAGAAAAGCTGCCTGGACAGAACACCACCGGTCTTCAATCTGGAGAACACCAGTATTTGACGGCTCCAAATCGATACCGTGGCTATAAATGGTTATTCATATGCAGGAAAGATCAAAGGCATTTGAAGTTCCATATGCAAATATGGTGATGATATCATCGCCACTGGTAACATTCTGAACACTGAACATTCTATTCTATGGGAGTCAGACGGGAATTTTATTTGAACTTGAATCATAATGTTTGAGGAACATTGTAATATTAATAACCATAATAGCACCCAATGTTTCATACATTAATTCCTTAAGCGAAATACATTACTTAGCCTATTTTTGTAAAAAAATAAATAAATAAAAATAAATAAATAAAATTTTGTGAGAAACTTTAAATGAACAAATTGAAAAAAAAAACACTACATTTAATGCACAAAAATTGCTGATTGGAAATAAAAACTAAAATAAAATTAAAATAAAAAAAAAAACCCAAAAAGAGTTAATTTTAAATGAAACTGATCATGCAAATACATTTATTTTGCATCTCTTGTTGTACGATTAAATCTCACCCCACAATAACATAATCCTCTTGCAGCTTGACCTAATTACAGTCGTGACAGTGAGCGCTCGTACAGAACAAGCGTTCAGGACTGAATGGGCTTTAATTCACAACATAATCCAACAGAAACGTCTTCCTTTTTCTGAAGCATGCATGCATTGCACAGAACGCTCCTCTTACTGTATGTATGCATGGAATACTGTATCCCATAATGCAAAATGCTGATATTCCTTTTTTTACCTGAAGCAGTACTAAAGATTTCAATATTTACCCTTTTGACAAGGTTTACACAAAACATGTAGAAAAAGCTCAATTAAAATACATTTTGAGAAGCAAACTGGACGCCACTCACTGCATTAAACATGCAACATAATCAAGTCATGAGGCGGCACTATTTCATACAACACCACTATTTAAAATCTTGCATTGGACACTATTTATTATGCAGAAGAGAGTATATAATGCATTACACACTGGCGTTCAATTCCTGCACATACCTGCTTTCCAAACTGGTTGCAGGGGAAGCCCAGGATCCGTAAACCTTTCTCAGCGTACGTGGCGTGCATTTCCGCAAACTGAGTATAGTTTACGGGAGTCTTACCTCATTTAGAGGCTACGTTAGTGATGATGCACACATAACCCCTGAAACACACACACACAAACACACTTCAGACACGGCAACCCAGGGTCACAGAGCAAGATTACACTCAGCCGAAGACGAACAACAACCAGAAGCACAATGAAGATCTGCATTAGGAGGATAGTGTAGGTGAAGACAGCTGCTAAAGAAAACCTTCAGAAAAAAAGTGTAAGTTTGCTGAAATAATACTTTGCATAAGGGGATCACTCAGACCAGTATCCCTAAATATGAGCATTAGTAAAGCAATGTAGTAAATCAATGTAGTGATCTGTTCACCTGTATTTCTCCAGTGACTCTTCATTTCCATCGATGTCTTTGGCTGAGAACTCGTAAATGGATTTGGCCGACTGCCAATCGTTGGCTTGGGCACACTGCAATAAACAGAGAGGGGTCAAAGGTCAAGGGGCATGAGGAGTGTCTGCCAATCCTATCAGACACTGAAAACAATGATGCACGGTCATCTGCTAGAAAACAATTATGCAACTTCCTCGTGAGACAGCATTAGAAGTCAACTTTGTCCTCTGACATAACTCTGTGTGATTCTGTGCTTATGCATGCAACACAAGAAACTTTATACCACTTTATTTGGGTTTCCACATTATCGTGAGCTAGACACACTTTATATAGTGATATAGCTTTATATAGAGCATATCCATCTGTACAGAAAACACAGCTGTCACACAGGATTTATCACACTTAGGAAAATACATAAACATCCTACTGTTCTTTTAATAATCACATTATACATCAATCTGGAGGGAATTATACTGTATGTTGCTAGGTAATATTATGATGTCATATCTTTCAGATCATGTTAATGCACCTGTAAGACCTTACAATAAAAAAATGCATCAAACTCATTGGTGAATTTAGGAAACATGCATTGATTATATTTAATAAAATCTAAATAAATATAATAATAATCGTTTAATTCTACGGATAATAAAATTCCAAATAAATAATTTATAATTGATTAATCTAAATTTAAAAAAATAAATAAATCTAAAAACTAATAACAAACCTTTTAATAGGTTTACTTTTAATAATAAAACCAATATAATGATATTGATCACTGACGATTCCTTACTTATATCCACGCGATTAAATTCGAAAGCATAACGCTAAACACAAACCAGGCCTAAATCTGCGTCTGCTGACAAAACGGAGGCGTTTTGGTAAAAATACACTAACAAAACAAATATAAATGTTACTTTTAAGGCACAGCTAAACCCACAGAGTCCGGATTAACGCTACATCATTAAAGCTAACGGCTAACGTTCCTCCACCGGAGTGAATTAGCGGAGACACACAGGAGCTACAAATAAACCAGCCGTGCTTTAACTTACTTAACTAGCAGTCCAACAACACAAACTAGTCTAAACACTGGTTAACCAGCAGGTGAAGGTGTTTTCTTGTATCTTACCATGGCTCTAGCGAAGTTCTGGCTCCCTAGCGCCCGCTAAACAACCATATAATACTGCGGCACGAAGCCCCGCCCATTTACTGTCAAGACACGCCTTTTCTGTCAGCATCGGCCAATCAGAAACGCTTTATGCTATACAAACGGTAAATAAATATTTAAAGATTTATACACAAAATCGCCACAGTTTACAGATCATCTCTCATTTATTCAGAAACTCTATATTCATTAAAAAATATAAAACTTTACATTTGTTAAAATTTTAAATATGGGGTCCTTCGTCTCCTCTGTGAGCACGTGGCTGATGACAGGAAGTGCGCGGAGTTTGAAAGCAGGTTGTTTGAGAAGCATCTTCAGACGCGCTGATGGATGATGAGGAGGAAACTTATCGATTATGGAAAATCCGCAAGACCATAATGCAGGTGTGAAGCTCTTCTGAGTTTATAACTCTCGTTTGCTAGTTGTTTACATTAAGCACGTGGGCATCAGATCAAAAAGAAGCGTGTCATTAGTCAAATCGTTTACACAGGCACTGAACAAGAAACGAATCTAAAATTAAATTAAATTATTAATGCAGGCTAAGGGAAGTGAAATTATAGTAATATTGGCGAGATTCAGTATATAAACTCGCATATAAAACGTGAATCCACAAAATTAAGAGAATATAAACATTAGAATAAATGAAATAATAATAAAGTACAAGTTCAATTGATTTTAAGTAAATCAAAATAATTGAAATAAATTATACAAAGCAGTGCTGCACTATAGTGGATAGAAAAGAGTAAACTAAATATTTTCCAAATAATATTTTATGCCTATTTATAATATTAAATTGGGGTTTTATACATTTTAAAAAAGGTAAATGTAAAAAAATCATGATAGTATACAACACATTTAACACATTTAGATTAGGGGTTTTGGAGCAGATTGGAAAAGAAGAGAAAACCAGTAAAAAAAAAAAAAAAAAAAATGTTTTAAATAACTATTTAAAATGTGATTTAAAATATTTGTAAAAAAATTCTTAAAGTAAATAAACATTTATAATAAAAAATTTGAATAAATACATAGAAGTACTTCACTTCAGTGAATAGAAAAAAATAACAATAATGGAAATGTATATATTTTTTATTATATTTTACACATTTATCAAATACATTTTTCACATCATAAACTTGGTCTTCATGCATAAAAATATAAAGCTGCCTTTTAAATTTCAGGATGCTTAGCTGCATTTATAGCGCAGAAGAAATGAACCGTCACATGAATGTGGTCTTGTTGTTGTAGCTCTGTCACGATCGAGGATATCTGGTGACCCAAGATGAGCTGGACCAGACCTTGGATGAGTTCAAAGGTCAGTTTGGTGACCGGCCCAGCGAGGGTCGACCCAGACGGACAGACCTCACGGTGCTGGTGGCCCACAATGATGACCCCACCGACCAGATGTTTGTGTTCTTTCCAGGTGAGATGTGATGCAGGAGTCTGAGTGACGCTGAAGGTTTCATGTGTGCTTATCTGAGGGTTTTCTAACCACCAGAGGAGATGAAAGTGGGCATTAAGACCATTAAGATGTACTGCCAGCGGATGCAGGAAGAAAACATCACTCGGGCCGTTATCGTCGTCCAGACGGGCATGACACCCTCTGCTAAACAGGTACGACTAAGATCTCACCTGAAACCTCAAACACAACTGATTAGATGTTTTTATCACTTGACCTGTTTTACCTGATGGCTTTGCAGTCTTTGGTTGATATGGCACCGAAATACATCTTGGAACAGTTTCTACAGCAAGAGCTGCTCATAAACATCACTGAGCACGAGGTGAGACACTTTCCACTGATTGTGACATGTGGCATGCAAAAACAACAACAACAAAAAAAACTGGAAATCTTTCTTTTTTTATTAATTATCAAAAAAAAAAAAATCTTTATTTTTTTATAGTAAAAAAAGAAAGCAAAAATATCCATAATTCTATTCTATTATTTTAATTGTATAAGATCTAATTATAAAAAATAAAAAAAATAAAATAAAATTGAGATTTGTATTATATTAACAAATATTTTTGTGATTTAAACTGGGACGTTGAACATTTACGATCTGCTGTTAAATGAACAAAAAGTGCTAAATTATAATTTTATCTCTTAATCTAATTTAATTATAACCCAAGCTCAAAAATATTTTAGATAATATATTTTAAATAGGTTATTTAAAAACATTCATATAAAAAATATTACTATAAATATTTAAATTGTAAATATTATTATTTATTTAAAAATCATATTGGAAATTGTTAAATTTAAATCTGTAAAAAAAAAAACAAAGTACTAAATTATAATTTTGTCTCATTCGAATTATTAGAAAAAAATGTATAATACAAATATTTTAAATATTGATTTAAATGTAAATTATAAAAAAAAAATATCTCTCATTCTTAATGTTAACACAAGCACAAAACATATTTTATATTTTTACAAAATATATATTGTTGTCGTTTAAGTGAGAGAGAGAACATTCTGTAACTTAGTGCAGTTTGGGGAAAATTGTAATGTAAAAAAAAAAATTATATTATAAATGTTACATTGGAAAAAGAATGTTTTTGTTTGTACATGCTGTTTATTATAGTTCTTAGAAAGACAATCGGAATTGACAAAAATCAGTCGGCAGGTCACAGAAATGTATTCTACGCAATTCTTTATTCATGCAATTTAATTCTACAGGAAATCTTTAATTTATTATTAAATGGTTCAGTGTTTCTCCTTCAGCTGGTCCCTGAACACATCGTCATGACGAGAGAGGAAGTGACAGAGCTGCTGGCCAGATAGTATCCATAGCAACAGCACTTGTGTGAAGTGATACTTTTAAAAGTATCAGTCGAAACTGCAGAAAGCGGTTGTTTCCCGACAGGTTTCCCCAACCCTCTCCTCTCCCGTGAACAGCAGATTGATTAGTATTTGGCTCCTCTCTGTTAATCGCTTTTCTTGACTGCAACAGTAAGCTCAAGGAGACACAGTTACCCAGAATTCAGTCCAGTGATCCTGTGGCACGGTATTTCGGGCTGAAACGAGGGCAGGTGAGTCTGAGGAGGGTTGGTGTGACTCTGAGCTGAAGGTGGAGCAGTAAACTGACTCGTGTCTAACAGGTGGTGAAGATCATCCGGCCCAGTGAAACGGCGGGACGCTACATCACATACAGACTCGTACAGTGATGCTGCAGGGGTTTTGCTTGGTGTTTGTCGTGTGACAGGGTTTTTCTGTTTGTTTTGTTATGGAGGATTCTTGTGATGGACGACAGCAATTATGAATTGAGATTTCTTTGATTTCCATAAAACTTGAATCTTGGATTTTATTTTTGTAAAATGAAAAAATAAATGCATTTTTGTTTTGGTTTCATTGCTGTGTTGTAAATATTTTAATGCATAAATGACAAAAACAAAAGTTAAATCCAAACTTAAGTATATATATATATATATATATATATATATATATATATATATATATATATATATATATATATATATATATATATATATATATTTAAAGAAATATTTGAAAACATACTGAATATTATTTTATATCATCACAGTCCAATTAAAAAATATTTAAAATAAAAGATTTAGAAATATCTTTTAAATATTCATTCATTCTAATTGTATTATTTCTAATATATAGTGCACCCTATTCCAGATCTGTTAAACCCAGCAGCAAATATGCATTTAGTTTTCTTTCATTTCCATAAAATTAAAAAAAAAATTCTTTTAGCAAAATGGAATATTAAATACATTTTTGTTTAATGAATGGTTTTGTTCTTGTGTAATAAATATTTAAACGCATTAATGGCAAAAAATCCCAACTTAAGTTTATTAAAAAAAAATATATTTATTTATTTATTTATTAAATATTTGGAAACATTTTGTATTATATTATTTTATATATATAACCACATTCCAATTCAAAAATATTTAAAATAATAAAAGATAAATAATATTTAAATATTTATTAATTCTAATGATATTATTTCTGATAAATATTCCAGATCTGTCAAACCCAGCGGCAAATATGCATTTAGTTTTCTTTAATTTCCAAAAAACTTGAACCTATTTTTGGCAAAAATAAAAAATAAGTACATTTTTGTTTAATGAATGGTTTCGTTACTGTTTTGTAAATATTTTATATTTATCAATATTTGAACATAGAATGATATTATTTTATATCACCACATTCCAATGAAAAATATTTCAAATGATGAAGATTCATCCTGATTATATTATTTCTAATATATCATCCACCATATTCCAGATCTGTCAAACCCAAGCACAAAAGCTGACAAACTAAATTACTCATCGCAAATATAGTAGAAATTAGATTTATTGCAAATAAAAAGTTTTCTAAGATTATATACAGTTCCAGAATATACAAAAGGGTTTGAATTGAGTCACAAATGTCTGGTCAACAGCCGTGCTCTGCATTAATCACTCAAGTCAAACGGTTAAAGCTTTATTTAACACGGTTGAGCTGAAACTACAGTCCCAGGATTGAGAGACAGAACAACATTACTCCTCAAATATACACACTATTGCAAACGTTTGGGAGAGAAATATGCATAAGAATTAAAACCAGCACTGACCAGCAGTCCAGCTGTCGTTAGATCACTTTAACATCTCACCATTCGATGCTTATTTAACAATAAACCAGGAAAAACTCCAGTGCATAGATGAAACTATAATAAATATCGTAAAATACAATATTACAAGCTTCTAAAGAGACATGTACTTCCCAACAAAAATGTATATATATATAAAAAATTAGACTTTAAGCAAAGCACTTTTTCTATCTACAACACACTGAGTTCAAGATATTTAATGTTTGTTTCTGAAAGACTGAAAGTAATTATTGTTTCCCAGTTTTGGGTTATTAATGTGGTGGCTTATACAGTCTAGAGCGCAAACTTACACATTTATATCATTTGATTCAAGAGACCGATATTATATAAGCATTGGGTTCATATCAGCTAATACGTGAAGATACACTGATCGCGGTTCTAGAAAAAACGGCATGAGAGGTCACCTGAGTTCATATGAGTCTGAGTTTTCAGAATGACTGTATATTGGAATAACACTTGTTCTCCTGTTTAACATCTCTCTTACTGATCTGAGAGCTGCTGTGGCTCTGCACTGAGGGTCTGCTCTGGGATGGTCTCTGGGACCAGTGCGCTCAGGTCCAGACTCGCTCTGGGACTCGTCTGGTCTTCTTCTGTGCTGGTCTCACTCTCCTGACTCACCAGAGGAGGGCGCTGTGGGCGACTCGCTCTGCTCAGATCCTCCACGTCTGAGTCGGAGTCCTCCTGAGAACCAGAGGAACCCACAGAACCACCTGAAGACAGATGAACAAATATACACTTGATCAGAGGAAGAACAGCATGAGTTATTAAAAATGTATATATATTTTTTAGTCCTAATATTAATTCTTAATTCATGAATCTATGGATACATAATATTATTTTATAAATGTAAAATATACAAATAATTTATTTCTTTTCTAATATATAGGAATAATCACATATTTAAAATGTTAAACATATCCTCTTATCTCACAAACCTGAGCAAAAAAAAAAAAAAAAAAAACATCTAAAAAACATAATAATATTTAAAATATTAAATATTTTTTTTAACTTTTTTACAAACATATAAAAATTATTTATGATTATTCATTATTTCTTTCTAATATATAGGAATAATCACATATTTAAAATATTAAACATATCCTCTTATCTCACAAACCCGAGCAAAAAAAAGAAACATCTAAAAAACAATCATATTTAAAATAATAGACATTTTTTAACACATTTAAAAACATAACATTTAAAATAAAAATATTGCTGAAATATGTATCCATTATAATTATAAGATTTCTTATATATATCCCAACACAATTCACAAAGCACAAATTATTTTATAATATTAATATTTTAAATATTACAAATCATCACATCCACTATTTTTTTTAATATTTATATTTAAATGTTGATATTTAAATAAATAAACCTGTATTCAAATGTACGTTCTATAAAGATAAAATATAATGTATATATATTAACAAACCTAAAATCAGCATAATCAGTATAATTAATAATAACAACAGTATTTTAATTAATATTTAAAAACATTATTTACTATTTGTAATATTTCCTATATATATGTATCTTACCACATTCCAGATCTGCTCTGTTTGGCTCTTCATGAGTCTCAGAGTCCTAAACAAAGCAACACATTACAATCACAGACTGCATCAGTCCTCAATCACTGACTCTCCTGAATAAACTCAGTGCAGACCTGGCTCTGTCCTGGAGAGCTGACGGAGGAAGAGGACGAGATGAAGATGTACTGGTGGAAGACGATCAGAGCCTCTACGATGCGCGCCTGATGAGGGTAATCCACCAGAGACGACAGGGACACCGTGGCTCCCGTGGGTTTGGGTCTCATCAGGGTCGGGCCGAACACGATCCCTAAATTACTGGCGCTCATTTTATTATCCTGCTCCAACTCGGACACTCTGAGAGAGAGAGAGAGAGAGAGAGAGAGAGAGAGAGAGAGAGGGAGGGAGAGAGAGAGAGAGAGAGAGGGAGGGAGGGAGGGAGGGAGGGAGAGAGAGAGAGAGAGAGAGAGAGGGAGGGAGGGAAGGAGAGAGGGAGGGAGAGAGAGAGAGAGAGACTTTGACTTTTAACATCTCTTTAATTACAATCTATAGACATCAACACCTTAATACATAAATAAAAAAAGCATCTTTTACAGCAATACATCACATCCTCCCTCTTCATTGGGTTTACATAGACGTATTCAAATATGTGATTATTCCTATATATTAGAAAATAAATAAATAAATTATTTTTATATTTTACATTTATAAAATAATATTATGTATCCATAGATTCATGAATTAAGAATTAATATTAGGACTAAAAAATATATATACATTTTTAATAACTCATGCTGTTCTTCCTCTGATCAAGTGTATGTTTGTTCATCTGTCTTCAGATGTAATCTTTACATATATATGTGTGTGTGTGTGTGTGTGTGTGTGGTTGAATAAAAAAAAATTGACATTATTTATAAAAATTACCTCAAGTTAGCACAAGCAAGCTTGTTAGCTAGACAGTTAGCATCAGCTAACAATATTTGCTTATTTTCAGTACGGTTATGAATAAACATTTAAGTCTGTCTACTCGTCTAGTTAATCCAAACAACGTTAATATAAAATATAAAATAAAATAACGTTACTGTTGATAAACAATATAAAAACAGACGTCACATAGGACATGATAGCATTTTAATAAAACTGTTAATATTACGGCAGTGGGGAATTTGAACATGCATGAGTTATTTTATTTAATCTGTGTTAGTTTAATGTTTTGTTTTGTTTTTTACCTAAAACACAGATACGCTGATATCTGTATGCATCGTCTGCACTCGAGCATTTCAGTGGGCTTAAACAGATCACTCTTTACAGCGGATTTAGTTCCCAAACAACTGACAATTTTGACCTAAATATGATTTTCAGTTACAATAATTAATCCAATATTTCGACATTGATAACTTATTTTTAGCAACACCAGACGCACGCGCTCACAATATCTCCCGGTTCTTACTTCTGGAGACTCGCACTAAACGGTTCATTTGAATCAGTGAGTGGTCGACTCCAGAACAGCTGCAATCGGATCATTCTGATTCGTAAACGAATCGTTTGGTGCGATTCGCGATCCGATTAAAGTTTATTTTGAAAAGACTCAGTTCGTTCATGATGAATCAGACACCGCTTCTGCGTGTCGGAGCACGTGATATATTATAGGGAGTAACGATATGTTTTATGAAATGTAGTGAAGTAAAAAGTACGATCTTATGCTTTGGAATGTAGTGAAGTAAAAGTAAAAGTTACTCAAAATAAAACTACTCCAGTAAAGTACAGAAACTTGAAAAATGTACTTAAGTACAGTAACGAAGTAAAGCTACTCCGTTACTGTCCACCACTGAGCTTTGAACATGTCCAAAGGATCATTTTCACTACTGAACTGTATTTTTCTCTTTCTTGTCATTTATCAGGACAATTTTGGAGAGGCCTCTGATTCAAGTAAATTAGTCCATTTGGTCTCTGGAATATCTTGCAATGCTCTTAAATTTAAGTATTTTACGCATACCAGATAAAATGCCTTCTTTGATATTGTGTCCAAAAAAAAAAAAAAATCTTTATTTATTAATTTCTTTAATAAATCCATCTGGTGGATTCAAAACAATTAATTTATGCCATAAAATAGAGTCACCAAAAAGCTTCGGTTTTGCTCCAGTTCAGTTTAGCAGAAGACGCTCTCATATAAAGAGATACTGTAAATAACAACAACAATATCTCTAGGAACAGTAAACCAACATTCACTTCATGTAGTTTAGTGTAATCTAAAACATCCCTGATCATAAAGGTTATCATATATGGATCTTTCTGGTATGCAGTAGGATTGATCTTGATGTATTATGCTCCTAATACAGTTTTCAGCCTATTTGCCTACACTTTAGCTATTAGCTTACAGTGCGTTGTTAGAATTGACACAGGCCTCCAGTTTTTAAGATCACTCAAGTGAATCACATTCAGGATCCGTTTCTTCCTTTCTATACAAGTTTGAGTAAAAGTCCACCGCAATCTTTCTCATTTCTCTTGGCATCGGGTTTTGTCAGACAATACATTTCATTTTTTCTAAATTAAAAAATATGCAGTGGGAGCATCGATCTCATGAACAGACATAAATCGTGATCTTATCAGGGCACCTTTTGCCCGCACTTGCAACAATTCTTCTAGATCTCGTTTCTTTTCACCCAACATGCCAGCTGGACATGAATTAAATTAAATTTTAAAATTAAATGTATGCATTTAGCAGACACTTTTATCAAAAGCAACTTACAGGTCATTCAGGCTATACATTTTAACCTATCATGTGTTCCCGGGGAATCAAACCCACAATGCTTTTTAGTGCAATGCTCTACCACTTGAGCTACAGGAACACTGTGTTACATGTGAACATGCATTAGATTCCGGAATCATTCCAGATGTAATGTATAAAATCTCTTGTTCTATTTCAGAAATGTTCTGTTTTATTTTTCTTGTTGAAAAACATGAATACTGCTGACAAAATATTTTTATTTGTGTCTTTCCTATTTCCCACCATTGTATCAAATTATTTAAATTTTTGTATCAAATTATACCTATTCCTTCCAAAACATTTCAAATTTCTCAATAAACTCTTTTTCTTTCAACAATGCAGCATTAAATTTCCAATATGGACTTTTCAATTTTGCTTGATTCAAAACAATATTCACTGTGATAAAATTGTGATCTGATAGATAACATGGAAAAATATCACACCCCATTATTCTATTATTTTCAGCACACTTGACATAAAACCTGTCCAGTCTAGCTACACTTATGGTCCATGTAAAGTGCTTCACCTCTTTATTCCTGTCTCTCCATACATCTACCAAATCATTCTGAACTATAAATATTTATAAAAACGAATATCTGATTTTCAACTTTTGCTTTCACCATCAAAATACGTCCTCTCTCTATTTCTGTTCCTGATAAAATGTTAAAATTAAGATGAGTTGCAAATAAAACAGCTACACCTGCACTAACATTTGTGCCATGACTTTCCTTCGCACCACAAATTTAACTCGGATTCATTTTTAATATCGCTGTGGGTTTCTTGTAAAAATATTACTTCTGAGTCTTTAAGCCTAAGAAACTCAGAGAAACTGAGTTTTATTAATTTTTAATTATTATGAAGTTAATATGCAACTTAGGTTTCCTTAAACCTATATATATATATATACAGAGTTTAATATGGCACTGACATCTCTCAATGTCACACACCTCCTTCCTTCAGACTCTTTCTGCTGTATGTTCTGAATCCGTTCTCACCTGCGCAGGTGTCGAATGATGTACTTGAGCGTGGTGATGTTAGCAGGCGGCAGACGCTTGAGCAGCTCTCGCAGTTTCTCCACTAAGACCAGCACTTCAGGCTCGGTGTCTGACCCACGATCCACCAGCTCTGGGCTCTTCTCCGAGGCGTCCGAGGTCAGGCTTTCCTTGGCCAGTCCCATCAGCTCGTTATAGATACGGAAGGGCATGATGGGCTCTGGGAGCTGAGGAGGACACGGAGACGATGACACAGGAGCTTTATTACAGGGACGTTTCCCCGTCAGCTGACTCACCTGTCTGAGGTACAGCTTCAGCACGTTACTGATGTCTTTTGGAGACGCTTGAGACAGCTCCACCAGCTCTTTACCGTTCTCGAACGCCTGGCACAACTTCTCCACACGCGTCTTCACTCCATTCACACGATAGATGCCCTGCAGACATGCAAAGTAAAGCATCAACACTATAAAGTATTCTTGAGCCTCTAAATGATGTTAAACCTGTCGTAAACCATCTGAAGCAGCTCAGCTTTACTTGATTCTCCGTCAATCTCAAATCTGATCATCAGGGTGTTTTGAGGTACTGTGCGTTTATTTGTTCATCATCACTGGATGGCATTGCATTATATGTTTGGATCATTCTTATGTCAGCATCTGATTCACTGTTATAAAGATCTCACTGATTTACATTACAAGCAGCAGAATTTCATGTCACATTTTATTTTTTAGAGTCACTAAACAAAATTGAGCTGTTTTTTCCTCTATATTCTCAATATATCAGACTATACGAGCCATAAAAGCATGATGCATCGAATATAATAATAAAAAAAAACACTTTTTATGTTTTATATATAGGTTCTATTCTTTCTTCCTCTTATTATTGCATCAGTCAGACCTCACAGGGTTAAAAACTCTGCATAAATCTGCATATAAAGCATAAAGGTGTGGCATCAAGAAGAGCAAAGGTAAACTGACCAATCAGAATGAATATGCAAATGAGGAAATGAGTGAATGTATCAGATGTAAACATTGAGGCAAAGGCAGAAAAACAGGGAAAATACAGGAACAGGACAAGGTGATTATTTTGGAAGCTTTCCTCTCGCACCTTCATCTTGAGCGCTCTCCTCTCGATCTCGGTGATGCACTTCTTGATGATGAAGGGAACGCCGTCGACGTCGCCCTGCAGGACCTGAGAGAAGTCACGGCCGAAGAGCTGCAGACGGCCCTGGAGCTTCTTATGACCGCACTGGATGGCCAGAGACTCCAGACACTTCTTATGACACGCCAGGAAACACTGACACACAAACACAAAGCGTCTTAGACATACTCTATAATGCAGTCTATAAACAAACGTGAACATCAGAGATCTGCTGCGTTGAATCCCACCTCCTCACATTCTGCTCCCTGGAAATAAACGTAGCTGTCGCATTCCCTGCACTTCGACGGCGTGCGCAGTTTGCGCAGACGATGGGTTTTCGCGGCTTTGGACAATCCCACGTTCCTGAAAGGTCCAGTGGGCGCCGCGCTTTCTGGTTCAATCCCATTTATACCTAAAACACAACAGACATACTCAGCATTTTATCACCACTATGTTCTACACAGGACTGTATCTACTAAATAAGATCTCTGTAAAGTCATTTCTCCAAGACAGACACCAGAGAGATTAAAAAACTGGTGAACATTTGGCTTAAGTTTCTTGAAATTAATCCTCAGGCCATTCAAGATGTAGATGAGTTTGTTTCTTCAATGTAGCATTGCATCAGTGTCTCATCAATGGATGCTCTGCAGTGAATGGGTGCCGTCACAATGAAAGCTGATAAAAGCATCACAATAATCCACAGCACTGCAGTCCATCAGCTAACATCTGGAGAAGACAAAAGCTGCATCAAGACGTAGCTTCAGATCATCCCTTGGACTAAAATACAAGTTTATAATCCATACTAACACTTCCTGATTCAAAAAGCCACTTTTTCACTGGAGGAAGTGGATTATAGACTCTATGTATTTTAGTTAAAAACGTTTTAATGCTGGATTTGTTTCAGGTTTTGTCTTCTCCAGATGTTCACTGATGGACTGGAGTGCTGTGGATTATTGGGATGTTTTTATCAGACTCTCATTTTGACGGCACCCATTCACTGCAGAGCATCCATTGATGACACACTGATGCAATGCTACTTTTCTCCAAACCTGATGAAGACACAAACTCATCCTGATCTCGGATCTCCCTGAAGGAAAGACCATCTTTGGGTGAACTGCTTCTCCGATGCGTAATCGTTCACTCACTTTGTTCAAACGGGGTCATGGCACCATCTCGCTCCTCTAAATCTTCATTGGACGATAAGGTGGCTGCAGAAACTGGCCGTGAAGGCTTTGAGATGTCACCTGAGACACAGTGGTATTGTTTATAACTAGTTATTGTATGTATTACTGTAAACCAGGCTGTTTGGGACTGTTTCTCACCTGTGCTGGAGGTCGGGGATCCCAGTCCACTTCCCGGACCGACACTGTCAGTGTCACTCAGGGTGGACGGCCAGGACTTATGAGCTTGGTGATGGTCTCTACCTGCGGAAAACAAAACAGCACACAAGTCCACAAAGATTTGCATGCAGCCAGATTGACGGCAGTCGCTTCTCATGGATGAATTGTGCAGGTGTCCTGTGTGTCCACTGTCTGTGAAACTCACCTTGACCTCCTCGTCTTTGTTTAACCACCGTCGCTTCTCCGAATCCCGCCTCCTCTGCAGCGCGCGAAGCTTCAGAGCTGTTCTGCCGCTGGTCATTACAGAGACTGTTGTTACGGGTCCGAACGTGCCTGATTAAAACGCCAAGTTACTTCAATATTCCATTGGATTCCAAATGATTTCAATGAAACATGCAATGCAGGATGTGGTCTTACTGGTGGCTGGACGCGGAGTACGGCTCGAACTGGTACTGTACGGGCAGCTCTGTGCGCAGCTGCAGGTTTTTGACGTATGAGGCGTACTGCTGACCCGGATCGTACAGTTTACAGCTCTCACAGAGCGTCTGGAAATGCACCGGGAGCGCTGCAGTCTGCACATGCATCGTCTGATAGTACGAGATGGTGCACTGGACGGAGAGCAAGAGGATGCATTAAACAAAACCAGAGTGAAACACAAATGAAATAGGAATATTTAAAAATTAAACAGAAAGCAATAGTAATTGTAAAATTTTTTATAGTAAAAATAAAAATTATGATATATATATATATATATATATATATATATATATATATATATATATATATATATATATATATATACACACATACATACACACCGTATTTTCCGGACTTTAGGTCCCACTTTTTTTCATAGTTTGGCTGGTCCTGCGACTTATAGTCAGGTGCGACTTATTTATCAAAATTAATTTGACATGAACCAAGAGAAATGAACCAAGAGAAAACATTACCGTCTCCAGCCGCCAGAGGGCGCTCTATGCTGCTCAGTTCCCCTGTAGTCTACACTGAAGACATAGAGCGCCCTCTCGTGGCTGGAGACGGTAATGTGAACTCTTGGTTCTTGGTTTTAAATAAAAGCAACTTATAGTCTAGTGCGACTTATAAATGTTTTTTTCCTCATCATGACGTTTTTTGGACTGATGCGACTTATACTCAGGTGCGACCTATAGTCCGAAAAATACGGTAACTTATTTTTTTTTTTTTTGTAAAATAAGTAAATAATGTTACGTTCCCACTTTTTAACTAGTCTAGGGGAATGGAGGAATACGTAACAAAGAAAAGGAAAATCCACATGGAGCCTCTCGTCCCAGTCCCAGCTCTGAAGAACACTGCCAACCACCAAAGGATCCACTATAATTCGATTTATTATACTTTAATACATGCAGGAGTAGCAAGAACAAAGAAAACAGGCTTCAGGAGGGGGCATAGCCAAAATAACAAACAAAACAGCAGCTTACTCCATTTTGAAACTAACTTACCTAGCACAGGGAAAAATAAACAACAAAAAGACAATATACTTCCTTAACTACCTAACTGGTCCAAAAAACAGGAGAAAAGGAGTTAAAAGAAATGGGCACCCTCCTCCCTACAAGTTATAAAATAGACAACTTAAATATTGAAGACAGGACTACAGAAGTATTAGCAATATTGAGTGGAGTTCAACAGTCTAGGTGGGAGCAGCAAGCAACAGTACACAAACTGAAACTCTAGCACAAAATTGGCATTAGGCATCAACTAACAACAGTACCAAAACCACAACACTAGTCTGGGGCTGCAGAGAGGGTCCACTCTATAGACACTTTATAGACAAGTTTGGGATCAGTTAGACTTGTAATGCTTTTTTTAAGAAGTCTCTTCTGCTCATCAAGGCTGCATTTATTTGATAAAAAAAAAACACAAAAAAACAGTAACGTTGCAAAATGTTATTGCAATGTAAAATAATAGTTTCAATTTTAATATCCTTTCAAATATAATTTATTTCTGTGATGCAAAGCTCAATTTCCATCAGCCATTACTCCAATCTAAAGAGAGACATGATGCTTCAGAAATCATTCTAATATGCTGATTTGTTATTAGAATTATCAATGTTTTTTTAGGAAACTGCAATACTTTTTTCAGGATTCTTTAATTAAAAATTTTCTATTTCCTAACAGTATAAATCTTTGTTATCATTTCTTATCAATTTAACACATCCCTGCTGAATAAACGTTTTAATTTCTTTCATAAATCAATAAAAATGTACTGACCCCAAACGTTTGAACGGTAGTGTATATGGTTCGAAAATATTTCTATTTTAAATAAATGCTCTTTTTTTTAACTTTTTATTCCTGAAAAAAAATCACAGGTTCCAAAAAATATTAAGCAGCAAAAACGGTTCCCAGCACTGATAATAAATCATCATATTTTCATGATTTCTGAAGATCATGTGACACTGAAGACTGGAGGAATGATGCTGAAAATACAGCTTTGCACAACAGGAATAAATTAGATTTTAATGCATATTAAAATAGAAAACCTTTCTTTTACATCATATCAATAATATTTCACCCTGTAGTGTGTATAATGGCTCTCACCGCTCTCAGGATCTGATCGGTCTGTCTGATGAGTTCCTGGATCTGTTTGAGCACGTTCACCTTCATGTCCTCCAGCTCCTGCTGCTGTGTCGTGGCGTCTGCGATGCAGGTGCGATACGTCGCTTCGGCCTCCTCCGCCTGCGCACACAAACACATGCATCTCAGATCATCGAAACAAATCAGTCGACTTGATTGTTTAGCAGTTATTGAAGAACGAAGCCGTTAAAAACAGTACATGCAACTTGGAATTGTTGCATCAGTATTATAAAATCACCCCAGAATGAAGTAAAATAAAGAGCAATGATATCTTGCCAGAAGAAAATAAACCCTATTTTAAGTCAGATTTCAGATTTTCATTGTGACGTTGAATTATTTTCAAACTCTCGTTACGGTTACATTATTGCATTACAATAAAAATGTCTTTGTCATGAAAATAATCTCAAAATCCTATGATCCTAAAAATTTAATTAGGCAAAAAATGTATGCAATTTTCTTTATGCAAAAATAAATAAATGAGATAAGAATACATTTCAATAAAAAATAAATAAATTAAAAACTAAAATAAAATGTATTCCCTGCATGTGAGTGCAAAAGCACAGTCAGAATTAACGTGTGAAATTAGCTCATGTTCGATCATTTCCTGTTTGAGCTGGCAGACCTTGTTGCGTGCTTCCTCTTCAAGTCGTCTCTTCTTGTCCAGAGCTTTAGTGGTTGAGCCACTTCCTGTTCCGCTGTGTTCTTCTTCAACCTTATTGGCCACTGTCCGCGCTCTCTCGTACTCCTCACAGCGGCTCTCGTACAAGTGACGTGCCTTACGGAGATTACTCTCGGCATCCGCCTGATGAACACAAACACATTCATCTCTAAATGCACATATTTAACTCGTGCATCTTTGATTTAGAAGGGTTTCGGTACCAGTTTTCTCTTGGCCCTCTGCCACTGCTCTTTAATGTCTCTGCGCTTCTTCTCATGTTCCTGTCTGCGCTGCGTCATGGGCTGAACAAGAAAAAGAGAAGAAGAATCTCATTATTTATTTATTTTTACTATTAGATCCACTTTGGTAACAATGGGTAACAATATTTATTGTATTATAAAACATAAAAATATGTTTTAAATTATTTACTTATAAATCAAAAAATAATGCATTCATATTTTTTATTTAAATTGAATTTCTAACATTGAAAATATTAAATAAAACATTTATTACATATTATAATAAATTGAAACGTTTATTTTAAATGACAATTAAATTATTATAAATTAAATTGAATATAAAATAAAATATTTATATAAAAATAAATGTATAGTTTATAAAAATATTTTAATCTTTTTTACAATTTTATTATATTTACTTATAAATCCAAAAATTCTGCATTCATATTTTTTATTTAAATTAAATTTCTAACATTGAAAATATTAAATAAAACATTTATTACATATTATAATAAATTGAAACGTTTATTTTAAATGAAAATTTAATTATTATAAATTAAATTGAATCTTTATATAAAAATAAATGTATAGTTTATAAAAAATATTTTAATCTTTTTCAAGATTTTAGGTATGTTTTTTAGCCTATTTTTACATTGTCATCCTGCTGTAATGTGTGTTCAGGTTCAGGTGGGGTACCTGTAGAAATGAGTGTGTGTAGATGCTGTTTGTGGCTTGCTGTAAACCGCAGCTCTGCTCTGAGTCCTGCTCGAGAGCTAGAGAGAAGATAGACAGCAACGGCATGTGTTCCTGAGAGAGAGATGTAGACAAGATAAGAGTGATCTCCTTCACTGTAAGTACAGTGAGCATGTGACAAATCAAAAACAGATTCCCTATCACTTAAAGGAATAGTTCATAATGATAATTCTGTGTTAAAATAAAAATTCTAACCCTGATTTTTCATTTTCTGCAGAACACAGGTGATGTTTACTCTGCTTTTTTTCAACTTGTAACTTGAGCTGACAGTGTGCAAAAATTAACACTTTAAAAATAGTCTATATGACTCGTATGCTACATGTGCTTGAAATATACTGCACAAGTAGTGTTATGTTTTAATGGTGTCTTTAGGATGTTTCTGACCTTGACGAAAGAATCTGTATGGTTTTGGTGACATATAAACGATATGTGTAATTGCAATCCCATGTACCTGTATGATGTTGTGTTTGCATGAATGGTAAAGTCTCTGAAGACCTTTAGAAAACTCATTCTCTGTGAAAGAGAAGAATAGAGAGGTCCAGGTGAGTGGGTTTGAAATGCATTGATATTAACAGGTCTGAGTATGTTACTGGAAACCCTTTATTTCACAAACCACCAGACAGGTCAAGAAAATGGCATTACCGAGAGCGATTCTCTTGTCTACGTAGTTGATGATGTCCTTCATGTATTTAGCGATGGATTTGGCGTAATTCAGAGCCGAGTCCACGCCGCCTTCACTGCGCTGCAGGAGAATATCCACTTCCTGTGCACTCACTAGTGACACACACGATAAACAATTACCATCCCATACATGGAAAAATATAATTAACATTTTAACATTGTTAACATAACATAATTTAACATTTTAACATTTTATATATATATATATATATATATATATATATATATATATATATATATATATATATGTATTATTAAAATAAAATATACATTTTGAGACAAAAACAACTAGACAAAAAAGTTAGTTAAGACAAAATTTAGGTTGGCTTGAGAAAGCCTAGCCTGAAAGTTTTAAGCAGTTGTTGCCTGACTAGTGAGTTTGAAAAAGTTTGAAAAGTTTGAAAAGTTTAAAAAGATTTAAGTTTGATGGCAAGTTACAAGCATGTCACTAACATGTTTCTAGCATGTTTAGCGTGTTACTAGCATTTTCCTAGCATTATTAAAAGGGACTACCAATTCGTTAGCATGATTAGCAAGTAATTAGCATGTCGCTAGCATGTTTCTAGCTTGATTAGCATGTTACTAGCATTTATCTAGCATGATTAGCAAGTGACTAGCATGTCACTAGCATGATTAGCAAGTGACTAGCATGTTCCTAGCATGATTAGCAAGTAACTAGCATATTGCTAGCATGATTACCAAGTTACTAGCATGTTGCTAGCATGTCATTATTATAATTAGCTAGTGACTACTATTTCGTTAGCATGATCAACAAGTGACTAGCATGTTGCTCGCATGTTTCTAGCATGATTAGCATGTTACTAGCATTTATCTAGCATGATTAGCAAGTGACTAGCATGTCACTAGCATGATTAGCAAGTGACTAGCATGTTCCTGGCATGATTAGCAAGTGACTAGCATATACTAGCATGATTACCAAGTTACTAGCATGTTGCTAGCATGATACTAGCATGTCATTATTATAATTAGCAAGTGACTAGAATGTTCCTAGCATGATAAGCAAGTGATTAGCATGTCACTAACATGATTACCAAGTTACTAGCAAGTAGCTAGCATGTTTTTATCATGATTTTCTAGCATCTTTTTTTTTTTTTATTGTTTACGTGTTTTACATGTGATCAAATAATGAGTCAAGTTCTCAACTCTGTTAAAAATCACAGTTGATACGACTTCCGGTTCATTCATTACACTGGAGATGAAAGATCAAGCCGAGTGCATTGCATTGTGGGATCTAGTATCTTTTGCAGTGTGCTAAAGCACATGATAGAATATATATATAATATATTGTGCATACGGTGCACACTATGCATACCACATACAGTCAAAAATAGTAGATGGTCAGCAATTCTATGCATTACTAAAGAGAATAAAACAGTGATGCACTCACTGCAGTCCTGGTGGTAATATTTTCCTCCTCCTTCAGGACCCTGACCCGATGACATTCTGTACAGGTCCTCCATCGACTAAACACACACAGGAAAGAGGCAGAGCTAGTTTTTACATTTTGGGTAATAATGTGCATTCTGATATGATGCTGATTTTGAGGCTGAGGTTAGAGTCAGGTACATGTGGTGAGATGCAGTAGTCTATATATCACTTCCTTTTCTCAGGGCTGTGGGGTAGATTCAGCACTTCCATTAGTAGAATTACTTCACCTTACAGCGGAGGAAAGTACTGAACACACTCTCGCCATCACACACAACACTGGAAAATCACATGCAACTCTTTTGTCACCCGAATACCTTTGGGCTAAAATATTTTCTATTTGAAATGATAAAAAATAGGAATCATCCAGAAATGTTAAATTTTCAATTATTTAATTATTTTTTCATGTTCATGATTTTTTGGTTAATGGTCACATGACATGCAGGTAAAAAAATAAAAATATTTATATATACAGTATTGTTCAAAATAATAGCAGTACAATGTGACTAACCAGAATAATCAAGGTTTTTAGTATATTTTTTATTGCTACGTGGCAAACAAGTTACCAGTAGGTTCAGTAGATTGTCAGAAAACAAACGAGACCCAGCATTCATGATATGCACGCTCTTAAGGCTGTGCAATTGGGCAATTAGTTGAAAGGGGTGTGTTCAAAAAAATAGCAGTGTCTACCTTTGACTGTACAAACTCAAAACTATTTTGTACAAACATTTTTTTTTTTCTGGGATTTAGCAATCCTGTGAATCACTAAACTAATATTTAGTTGTATGACCACAGTTTTTTAAAACTGCTTGACATCTGTGTGGCATGGAGTCAACCAACTTGTGGCACCCCTCAGCTGTTATTCCACTCCATGATTCTTTAACAACATTCCACAATTCATTCACATTTCTTGGTTTTGCTTCAGAAACAGCATTTTTGATATCACCCCACAAGTTCTCAATTGGATTAAGGTCTGGAGATTGGGCTGGCCACTCCATAACATTAATTTTGTTGGTTTGGAACCAAGACTTTGCCCGTTTACTAGTGTGTTTTGGGTCATTGTCTTGTTGAAACAACCATTTCAAGGGCATGTCCTCTTCAGCATAGGGCAACATGACCTCTTCAAGTTTTTTAACATATGCAAACTGATCCATGATCCCTGGTATGCGATAAATAGGCCCAACACCATAGTAGGAGAAACATGCCCATATCATGATGCTTGCACCTCCATGCTTCACTGTCTTCACTGTGTACTGTGGCTTGAATTCAGAGTTTGGGGGTCGTCTCACAAACTGCCTGTGGCCCTTGGACCCAAAAAGAACAATTTTACTCTCATCAGTCCACAAAATGTTCCTCCATTTCTCTTTAGGCCAGTTGATGTGTTCTTTGGCAAATTGTAACCTCTTCTGCACATGCCTTTTTTTTAACAGAGGGACTTTGTGGGGGATTCTTGAAAATAGATTAGCTTCACACAGACGTCTTCTAACTGTCACAGTACTTACAGGTAACTCCAGACTGTCTTTGATCATCCTGGAGGTGATCATTGGCTGAGCCTTTGCCATTCTGGTTATTCTTCTATCCATTTTGATGGTTGTCTTCCGTTTTCTTCCACGTCTCTCTGGTTTTGCTCTCCATTTTAAGGCATTGGAGATCATTTTTTTGCACCTCTTTATAGGTTTTCCCCTCTCTAATCAACTTTTTAATCAAAGTACGCTGTTCTTCTGAACAATGTCTTGAACGACCCATTTTCCTCAGCTTTCAAATGCATGTTCAACAAGTGTTGGCTTCATCCTTAAATAGGGGCCACCTGATTCACACCTGTTTCTTCACAAAATTGCTGACCTCAGTGATTGAATGCCACACTGCTATTTTTTTGAACACACCCCTTTCAACTAATTCAACTAATTGCCCAATTGCACAGCCTTAAGAGCGTGCATATCATGAATGCTGGGTCTTGTTTGTTTTCTGACAATCTACTGAACCTACTGGTAACTTGTTTGCCACGTAGCAATAAAAAAATATACGAAAAACCTTGATTATTCTGGTTAGTCACATTGTACTGCTATTATTTTGAACAATACTGTATCTTTTTTTCCTTTGTTTTATTTTGGTTGCATTTATTTAAATTTATTAATATTATATTCAATTTTAAAGTAAATCATTTGTTTAATATTTATTATAAAGATTTAATAGTTGGTTAAATGCTGCCGTTTATTTCTAGTTAATATTTATTAATCAGATGTTTATTTTGTATGTATCAATTTATAGCAATGCAAAATCGAAGGCTAACTAATAACAATATTTCAATAAATTGTCTACAATAATTTAACAATATAATTTTTTACAAGCTATGAATAAATAATTATAAACAATCTTTTAAATTTATATATTTTATATAACATTTTCTTGCAATATTTTTTTTTATCTGTTTATCTAATTGTCTATTTACTCAAGAGCCCTCATTGTTTTTGCACCTACAATTCATTTATTATATAACCAAGGAGTTATATTATTAAAATAGCGCTGCCCCTTTAAGTATCTTGCAGTTTGTAGTGCAGTCCTTCTTTAAAAAAGGTTTCTTGACTAAAAGTGAACTACTGTAAATAATGAGTCTGGTAAACTGCAGATTCAAAGTAGCATGACAAACACTGTCCAGTGTAAAACTGCATTTTAATGAAGGAAGTTGTTTCTGGGAAATGATTTGAGTGTCTCTTCTGGACATTAAAATTAATAATTTGTCATCAGTGGCATTCTAAGGAGTGTTTCTTGAAGACTCGGGACTGTCGAGTTTGTGTAGAGGTGTGGAGGAAACAATATGCTTGCAAGACAACGCAGGAAGCGACCCACACACACGCTTCCAGCAACATCCGCACACACACACACACTCACACACTCACCCTGCTCTTTTCTGTCAGCGGCAGGGACAGAAGAGTAGTGCTGTCGATCTCTCCCATCAACAACTCTGAAACACTGACAGAGAGAGAAACTGTTGAGATCTCTCTCATTACTGGAGCATGAGAAATCATCTTTGTTCAAGCTTTTGGACGGAAAAACATCTGCGATATTAAAGAGTTTTTGTTCTTCTCTCTCTTCTGTAATCGTTCTTAGATAAAATCTGACACAAGACAATGTTATGATTGGTAGCAGAGCAGCATAAATTTCACATTTTAATAGGGATGCACGATATATCGACCATCATATCGGTATCGGACGATAAATGTTAATTTTTACTGATATCGTTTTCAACCTGATATGAAAATTTGGCCGATAAATAATGCATTATAATTATAATTGCTTGAAATAATATTTGAATCACTTTGAAAAGGAAAATGCAGTTAAGTGCAACATGTGCAGAGAAAAAATTGTCACTTTTAGTTTCATCTTCACCAACAATATGGTTTAATTAGAATAATGTGATATTTATTTTATTTATCCGTGGCACATTCATTTTGATTCTTTGATTCTTTTGTAAGTAATGTTGTACAATGACTTGTTTGCATAATGCATTAAGCATTATTTTAGATTTAGATTTATTATTTTGATTAACATTTATCAGTCAATATATCGGTTATCGGCTTGCAAATTTAAAGAATTATCGGTTATCGGGCAAAATGTTAATATCGGTGCATCCCTACATTTTAAAGAAGTGAAAATGTCAAGAAAGAGTAAAAATAAATAAATAAACAAATAAATAAATGGTTTTAAAGGAATAATATCTGTTTTAAATGTTAATATCGGTGCATCCCTACATTTTAAAGAGGTGAAAATGTCATGAAAGAGTAAAAATAAATAAATAAACAAATAAATAAATGGTTTTAAAGGAATAATATCGTTTTTAAATGTTAATATCGGTGCATCACTACATTTTAAAGAGGTGAAAATATCACGAAAGGGTAAAAATAAATAAATAAACAAATAAATAAATGGTTTTAAAGGAATAATATCGTTTTTAAATGTTAATATCGGTGCATCCCTACATTTTAAAGAGGTGAAAATGTCACGAAAGAGTAAAAATGAATAAATAAACAAATAAATATATGGTTTTAAAGGAATAATATCGTTTTTTAAATGTTAATATCGGTGCATCCCTACATTTTAAAGAGGTGAAAATGTCATGAAAGAGTAAAAATAAATAAATAAACAAATAAATAAATGGTTTTAAAGGAATAATATATATTATATATATATATATATATATATATATATATATATATACACACATACAATTAAAAACATACACATATATATAGATATATACACACATAAATAATTAAATATATTAAATAAACTTATACATATATACATATACACACACACACACACACACATATATATATATATATATATATATATATATATATAATTTTTTTAATATTTTATATATATATATATATATATATATATATATATATATATATATATATATATATATATATATATATATATTATATGGCAATATATTAATATATAAAGTTGCATTGCTCTTACTTGCTGCTGAAGGCCACAGCAATGGTTTCAATGGCCTTCTCAAAGTCTTTCTTCTGAGCGTCACTGGTGCCTTCATAACTGAACCCTGACAAACACAGAGAAGAGAACAACTTCACCGTCACAAACACAAGCTTCTGCTTTGATAACAAATAAAACTAGAAGTGACATCACATTTAAACGCCAAAGTGGAAACACCTGTATTTCAGTCGTTCATGTTTGCACACTAAACGTGTTTTTCCTTCATAAGATCAGATGTTAGTTGTGTGGTAACTGCTTGTATCTGATGTGGCTTCGCTCATCTGATGTTTGTGCTGAATTATTTGCGATCAGGTTGTGTGTGAGAGTTTGAGGAGGAGAAACCACTGACATGAGTTTAAAAAGAAGGGTTTAACATGGCAGTTGGACTGACCTTTGACCTTTGAGATAAGAGTTCCTGCAGCAGTGAGCGTCTCCACAGTGTTCAGCAGAGGATATGTGCTGATAACCTGCCGCAAAACACGCAGAACCTCCCCTAAACACTCGTGCACGGCCGGCCGGCTGCGTGGCTCCTCTTTCACTGCGGAGACACCAGAAAACATCAGGATTCATGTTTGCTTTTTCAAACTTTTTATAACATGCAATGGTATTCAGATCGTTTGAACGGTGTATTAAGTGTCCAGGTACTATGTGTAGCCACTGTAAATCACTCCTAACAGCTCTAACACTATATTGCCACATGTTAGGAAGTAGTTCTGCCTCTTATTTTCACCAAAACATGACGGTTATTTGTCCACTTCCTACACACCCAATCCCACAATGCACTTCTTTCTGCTCAATACCACAAAAGGGAACTTGCACACATGCACTGATAGTAAGTGTGTGATATTATGGCCATGAGTTCATCAGGTTTAACAGATGCAATGTTCAGAGCCATGATACATGTTACACTTTTAGATTCAAAACTATTGTTTACAAATAAAAAAAATTAATGCATAAATCAGAGATCTAGATGAACCAGTAGATGCCGCGGTTTGTATTGAAACTTTGAAAAATAATCATTTTGTATCTGACCAGCAACTTTTTAAAGTTTTGAATGTTTCCATGTTTTTACTGCATTCACCCTTTTTTGATTAATTTAAAAAAATCTGAAATCTTTAGAAGTTCAAAGAATCCTGATAAAAGTATCACAGATTCAGAAAAATAAATAAATAAATAAATATGAAGCAGCTGTTTTTAACATAGTTAATAAATCAGTGTATTAGAATGATGAATGACACTGAAGACTGGAGGAATGATGCTGAAAATACAGCGGAGCATCACAGAAATAAATTATTTTTGAAAGTATATAAAAATAGAAATAGTTTTTTTTAAATTGCAATAATATTTCATAATTTTACTGTTTTTCTGTGTTTTTATTAAAATAAATGCAAAAAAAGAAATCTGAAAATGAATATATAATTGTACGTAATCTAAAAAATATATATATATATTCTGAAAATTATCAGTATTCAATGGAATGGAATTGAATGAAATTAATTTGATTTAATAACTCATGACTGATCAAAAACAGTAAGCGTTCTAAAAAAAAAAAATATTTTACTTGCATAAACTTTCACTATCCGATTTAAAAAATAGTTTTTTCACGCTGCAGTGAAAAAAAAAAGATTTTTTATTTAGCTTTCAGATGATGACTGACAACCGTAAAAAATCTGAAAGAGAAAAAGATATAAAGTATACTTTTAGTTTTTTTGAGGACTCATGAAGTTGCACTCCCTTCCTAAAAGCTGCAGTTTTTAAAACATTTATGTATCTCTTACGGGTCAAAACGGACCCAAATGCATAATGAGGGTTAAAATCTAATTGATTACATTCCAGCATCAATACTCTCCAGTCTCCAGTGTCACATGATCTTCAGAAATCATTCTAATATGCTCATTTGCTGCCCAAGAAACATTTCTGATTATTATCAATGTTGAAAACAGTTGTGCTGCTTCATATTTTCCTAAATCAGCGTCAGCAGCCGCGAACAAAGAAAACCTGGCGTTATCCCATAACGGTTGGGGAAAAGAGCAGGCGTTGACAATGAAAGCTGTTATTGTGCACTACATGCATGGGTCTCCTTGTCTAAATGCATGCTCAGAATGTGGGTGTCCTTAAAAATGCACAAAATGCAAAGCGAGGCACAAGAGTGAGACATTTCAAACAGTCGTTCCTCTTTGACTCAGACTATTTCATTTCAATGAGCGTGCAAATCTCCCTGAGCTTTCTTGGTGATTCGCAAAAAAGTAATAGTTATAGCGATGCAAGTCGCTGGTGTTTCACAGGAGATATCGAGGGGAATGTTTTATGCATGGACATGTTGATGCACGCATGTGAACACACTTCCCTCAAGCACATTACTCAAACTGTCCATCTGAATCTGACACGTCACTGTCTGGCTCTTCTCAAATGAGTGTGCAGGTCATGACGAAGACAAACATCATGCCATCTTCCCAAAAAAGCCCTAACTTCTTGCAGGCATCAACTTGAGGGTGATTAAAAGTCTCTTATGTAAGGAGAAACGGTGAAGGCCTGTACAGACCTGCAGGCTACAGTCATTTGTGGTGGTGAGCTGTGAATGAATCGCTTTCTGTGGCTTTTAGAGAAGCTCCACTTCTGAAGAAGTGTGATGAACTCCACACACACACATGTGTGTGTGTAACCCAGAGAAGTTCACATGTTGTGAAGCGAACACAAGCGCTGTTTACTCCATGCCGTGATGCCGGAGCGTTCTGGGAGGTTGCAAAACAGCAAGAGTGATGCAAGCCACCGGTGTTTAAACTTAAAGACAAACAGGAGAAGATGCTATCGCTCATCTGTTACGCTCTGTTTATTTTAATTATTAAATTCCTGAGTTAAAATCGCAATATTTTAATGCACTAAATTTTCGTTGTGTTTCCTAATCTGGGGTTCGTGAGTCGATGACAAGCTATAATTAACTAAATCATTAAAAATAAAACAATCACAATAAAACATGATTTTGACAACATCAGAGAAACGTGAACATACAGCTTTATTCATAAACAGTGTAGTTATGTGCTTTTATTAGTATTTTAAATAAGCTTTTATTTTTATGTCCAATTTTTAATTACAATTTAATTTTGTTTTTAGGATTAGTATTCCCGTGAACACACAAATGTGAGGTTAAACAGTCTTATATTAATATTATTTATATACTATTGTTTTCAATTATATTTTGAATTAGCCTTTAATTTAATATTTTACATTTTCTTTTATTTATAGTTTTTTTTTTTTTTTTTTTGTTATGCGATTTTGGTATTTTTTTATTATTTTTATTAAGGTTTAATTTTCATTTCAGTTTCAATTTATTTACCTGTTTGTCATGTGACCATTAACCAAAAATGTGTTTTTTAAACAGTGTTACTTTAGTATTATTTACATACTATAATAATTATATTAGTATTCTGAATTCATGTTTTTCACATTTTCCATTAATAAAAACATTTTTATATTTTTTTTTCTCACTATTTTTTATGTGCTTGTAATTTGATCTTTAATATTTTTTCTCGCAATTTTTTACGTGCTTGTAATTTTATCTTTAATATTATGAATTAATTTGTTATTTTAGATTCAGTTTTTGTTTCCGGTTAGTAATTTTAATGATTCATCTTAAACATATTTCAGTTTTTGTCTTGAGATGACATTGGAAACATAACTATTGCAACTCTACAAACAGGGCAGATGTTAACAGGAAGTAGAGCTGATGAAAAAGTGACACTTTAAGGAAGTCCACGAGGTCTGAGGTGACTCAGATGACTTCTGCTCTTTCTTAAGCAGACAGTGCTGATGTGATTCATCTCTGTCCTGCTCTCTGCGCTGGAAAAACACAGACAAGGTGCATTGCATTTAGTCCAGCAGACATGCAAGAGCTGGACATCATCGTCTGAAGTCAAGGGGATAAGTCCAGGAAGTACAAGACTTCAATTTCCATCTGTTACTCAACCCGAGGCTAGAAACAGACTACTGTTATGATGCTGATTTGCATGTTTACTATCTCAAACATCATTCAAAGCATCTCAGCTTCTTAAACTTGTGCATGTCCTATATCTGATCACGTTTCACGAAGTGAGCGTACATGAAGCTTAAAAGTGGAATAGCAAAAGCCTCACTGTAATACCACATCACCACAGTTCTGCACGAGGTGAGCAGCAGCATCATGAGAAAAAGTGCTCAGCAGGCGTCTCTCTGGAAGAAAGAAACACTTTTAAGGGAAACTTGAGGGGTGAAGCCCAGCAGACGTGTGTAATCTCAAACTGAATCCTCTTCCTTCTTCTCTTTCATCGTGAAAACCCAGTGAAAAATCATCCGTTTCAAATGAATACTCCTGTAAAAGACTCACGAGGAATCTGAAGACTTCGTGCCAGCTGCATCTGATATGACACTTAATCCTAGTTTTAATTAATTAATAAAACACATGGCCTTGAGTGTCTCTTCGACAAAAACATACACAGAAATGCATTCAAATAACAAAACAATGAACACAGGAGTGAAGAAACAGCTCAATTAACTACGTAACAAAGAATTCTTCTGACGGGAAATATAATAAACTCTCAGTGTTCCATTTTTAATATTTAAAAGATTATGTTCAACTGTTATTTAAATATTAAATATTGTTTATAAATTATTTTAAATTATGATTACTATTACAAAATAATTATATTTTATTTTTATTTAAATCTTTTTTTTTTTTTTACAATTTTAGTAAATATTGCACACATTAAATTCTTTTACACAAGTATTATAATTATTTTTTATTTATTTAAATATTAAATATATCTCAATATTTTCAAATGCAGTTTAAGTAAATATCGTAAAAAAAATTATTACACTATATTTACCAATATTACAGAAAAAAGTATTAGTCCATTTTTTGTTTATTTAAAATTTCAATATTTCAATAATTGCATTTGCAATTGGAGTAAATATGGTTTACATCTAAATTATTTTACACAATATTTAATAATATTAACTAATCTTTATTTTTTTAAATATTAACATTTATTTGTAATTTGAGTTAATATTTTGAATATTACAAAATATTTACTTTTTATTAAAATATTTACATTTTTTATTGCAGTTTGACTAAATATTATTTTAAATATTTTTATTGCAAATATTGTGTACATTAAATTATCTTCACATTTACAACATTTATTAAAAACATTATGCTTAATTTTTATTAATTTAAATATTACATATTTTATTTGCATTATGAGTAAATATTGTCTGCAATGAAATATGAATATTCAATTTAATAATTGGCCTTTCATTATTTGGGACTTCTTTTACAAAACACACAAAAACCAACCATCCAAAGCTATTTTAATCAACTCAAAAATCACTTTTCAATCCAAAACAACGCAGAAATCTCTTACCTTCTCCCAGAACCATGTCCTTTAGTTTCTCCACAGCCTCTGCGAAGCGAGCGACGTCTCTTAGCAGCGAGGGAATGTCCTCCACCTCGATGACCGATGTTTCCGTGCAGTCCGCAGCGTGTCCGTAGGAGAGAGCGCTCCGCACATAGCCCCTATGGAAGCCCCAGGTCCCTGACGTCTGGAAGGCGAAGCCGGCGGCGCTGGCGTGACGGCTGAGACTCGAGGGCCGCTTCAGCGTGCCGCCTGGAGAACTGCACACCGTTAGCTTGGAGTGGGGCGCCGGTGTTCCCGGGCAGGATAAAGGGCCCGGATCAGGAGGAGCCAGCGTGCAGGAGCCATCGATAGTGTCATTGGGAAAGTGTTCCTGAAGGATGGACAACTGGGTTTAACATGGGATGGAAAGAGAGGGATGACGGCTGATTATTATACAGATGAATATTATGAACAGGGTTAATGCTCCATATGAATTAGGGTTATGAATAAAGTGCAAAGGTGATTGAAAAAAGTGACAGATCTACAAATTCAAATCCATTCGGAATTATATATAAGACTAGCAGAACAAAAAACAGTAATATTTTAGTATCCTTAAAATACTATTATAGTTTTGAATAGTCTTTAAAATTGTATTAATACTATATATTTAATAAATATAAATATAATTAATTTTATTTGTAATTTAGTTTTTTTTTTCATTTTTAATAGTTATAGCTTTTTTTTTTCTTTTTTTTTTGTACATCATTAAACTAAATGAATCCAGCTGAAATATTTTTTTTAATATATTTTATTTTAAATATATTTTTCATGGATTTAGTTTTAATTAACTACAAAACCCGCTGCAATAAATATATATAAATTATACACACACACAAAAAAAATCCTTATGAAACTATTATAGTTTTGAATAAGCTTTAAAATTGAATTAATACTATATATTTCATTAATAATGTTTTAATATTTAATTTGAATGTTTTTGTAATTTCATAGTGTTTTTTTGGGGGGTCATTTGTAATAGTTATAGCTTTTATTAGTTTTATTTTAGATTTTATTTTAGTTAATTTATTACATCTTTAAACTAAATGAATTCCAGCTGAAATAGATTTTTCTTATTTTTATCCATGATTTAAAATACATTTTTCATGGTTTTAGTTTTAATTAATTAAAAAACCAGCTCCAATAAATATATATAAATTATACAATAATAATAAAAATAAGTGTTATTTTAATATCCTTAAGATACTATTATTTTGAATAGGCCTTAAAATTGAATTAATACTATATATTTGATTAATAATGTTTTAGTATTTAATTTGAATGTTTTAGTAATTTTGTTTTATTTTGTCATTTTTAATAGTTATAGCTTTTATTAGTTTTATTGTAGATTTGAGTTATTTTAGTACATCATTAAACTAAATGAATCCAGCTGAAATTGTTTTTTTTATATTTTATTTAAAATATATTTTTCATGGATTTAGTCTTAATTAACTACAAAACCCGCTGCAATAAATATATATAAATTATACTAATAATGTAATAATAATAAAAATAAATTTTATTTTAAGTATCCTTAATATACTATTATACTTTTGAATAGGCTTTAAAATTGAATTAATACTATATATTTAATTAATAATGTTTTAATATTAAATTTTAATGTTTTTGTAATTTCGTTGTGTTTTTTTTTTGTCATTTTTAATAGTTATAGCTTTTATTAGTTTTATTTTAGATTTAACTTTAGTTATTTTAGTACATCATTAAACTAAATGAATCCAGCTGAAATAGTTTTTAAAAATATTTTATTTAAAATATATTTTTCATGGTTATAGTTTTAATTAACTACAAAAAAGCATTAACTGCTGCTTGTTCTGATATGACTCTTGCATGACTTCCTCTCAGTTCATTTCTGGTATAATTGTTTGCGAAACAAAGAGCAAGACGTACTTCTTAAGTGTTCTTCGCCAGGCATTGTTCAGCAGTGACAGTTTTACAGCAATGTTGATCAACGATATGCAACATTAAACGACTACACTTCAATACCAGTTCGCGGACAACTGAACCGACTCTATTAAATGATTCAGTCGAACCGATTCGCAGTAATTAACCGCTCGACTGTTGTGATCCGGTTCACTGAATCGAATCATCCGAACAAACCAGTTCTCTACAACGACTCGTACTTCCCACACATGTCCACTATCTATAAAGAAGAGTAACGTTACTTTTACTCTGTTAAATTAAATTCTGTTGTGAACTAACTTTACTTGAGGAAAACTATAGGATGAATATGAACCCATTTGTTAACCGTTTAAAATAAAGCAAATATTGTAAACGCGTACGTTTCCTGGGAGATCGAACATGTTTTCTCTTTTAAACACGTTTACAGTTAGTAGAATCTTACTCTAAACCAAATAAAACCCATTATTTTAAGTACTGCAGGTCTTACCGAAGGGTTTTGCGCAGAGTTGCTCTTTTTGGAGGCTGAAGGTGTTTTATTCGTCGGTTCTTTCTTCTTACGAGAAAACATGTTCACGCCTTTTGCTCTTGTTCAAAAATCGCACCGCAAAACTTTAGTAATGAGACAAATAGTTGTGAAAATGTCTCCTCAGACTCTTGCGACTAACAGTTACTTCCCCATCATGACAGTTCAGTTACTCGGGGCCGCGCCCTGCCGCGGGGTCGCGCGCAACGCGCGTCCGTCTGGAAGCCGCTGCTGGCACCTGCCGGAGATCCGCTAAACAAACATCACCTGACACACAACAGCATGACAGAAGTGACTCAAGCACAGGTGTGACTCCTCTAGCATTATTAGTCAAGCTTACACTTTTTATGCATTGAAATAAAATATTTTCATTAAAACTAAAATGTGGATTAACTAAATAAATAAATAAAAAAACATTACAAATGTGCATGTGATATTTCAATGCTTTTTAATGCACTGAAACGAAATTATATTTTAATTAAAACAAAAATGGGCATTGAATAAATTAACAATCATTACAAATGTGCATTAAGTATTTCAATGCTTTTTATGCACTGAAATAAAATTATATTTTAATTAAAACAAAAATGTGCATTAACTAAATTAATAAACAATCATTACAAATGTGCATGTGATATTTCAATGCTTTTTATGCACTGAAATACAATTTTATTTTAATTAAAACAAAAATGTGCATTAACTAAATTAATAAACAATCATTACAAATGTGCATGTGATATTTCAATGCTTTTTATGCACTGAAATACAATTTTATTTTAATTAAAACAAAAATGTGCATTAACTAAATAAAAAATCATTACATATGTGCATGTGATATTTCAATGCTTTTTATTCATTGACTAAATGACACTTTAAATAAAACAAATGTGCATGAACTAAATTAATAAAAAAAATAATTACAAATTTAAATAAAACAAATGTGCATGAACTAAATTAATAAAAAAATAATTACAAATGTGGATGTGATATTTCAATGCTTTTTATGCACTGAAACGAAATTATATTTTAATTAAAACAAAAATGGGCATTAACTAAATTAATAAACAATCATTACAAATGTGCATGTGATATTTGAATGCTTTTTATGCACTGAAATACAATTATATTTTAATTAAAACAAAAATGGGCATTGAATAAATTTACAATCATTACAAATGTGCATTAAGTATTTCAATGCTTTTTATGCATTGAAATAAAATTATATTTTAATTAAAACAAAAATGTGCATTAACTAAATAAAAAATCATTACATATGTGCATGTGATATTTCAATGCTTTTTATTAATTGACTAAATGATACTTTAAATAAAACAAATGTGCATGAACTAAATTAATAAAAAAATAATTACAAATGTGGATGTGATATTTCAATGCTTTTTATGCACTGAAACGAAATATTTTAATTGAAACAAAAATGTGCATTACCTAAATTAATAAATGTGCATGTGATATGTTAATATAAATAAATAGACAAATTTATACCCTATACAGTGATGAGATGGTAATACAGAAGCGGAATATTTAGCATATTCAAGTTTATGCTGCAAAGGTGGCACAGAAGCACTTCTGAAGTGGCATTACACAAACTGTTTAATGCTGCTCAGAGGTGGCATGAATGCATTTACACAGCAATTAGAACTGCATACTTTGATACTTGGGGCTAAGCAGGAATAATTTAGTCTGGCTTTTACACAGCATTGGATCTTCACACTTTATTTTGAGCTTGCACAGAGCAGCCTTAATTCAGTCGTGTTAAGATGCTTCTAGAAATAAAACGAACACAGACAAGTATTTGAACAAACTCTTAAAATTTTATTGTTTGTTAAAAATTATTTTGCAGTACAATATATTCCTTCTGTTAAATGTAGAAAACGTACAGATTGAGTCAAAAGGCACATTTGTTTACACTATTTACACTTCCATTTACGCTCATAAATATTGGGATAAAACAAAGAAGCCCAAAGTAAAAGTGCTGAACAGAATTCTAACATAACAATAATAATATCAACAACAATACATACACAATCAGTAGCAGATTTAATAAATGTTTTGTTTTTATTATTAAAGTGTTCACTTGTGATTTCCGTGTATTTAATTCTGGCAAGAGTCGTCAGGACAAAAGAAAAGGTTTTTACACACAAAAATGTTGAAACTAGTATCTGGAGCCAATCACAGTTTCATGGGAACCGGATTGTTTTTGTTCATATTATCGATCCAGTTTCGAAACTGCTTGCATAAAAATTACACACATGTAAAAAACGAATATCAAAAGCAGAGAACTTGTAGTAATACTCGAGGGTTATTCCTAAATTCGCATTTTTTTCTCTCATATACTTCAAGTCTAGAATATGATCGCCAGGTGTGTAAAGTACAGTAGTCAGTTTCACACGATGGCGCGCTCCTTCCCTCGACTTTTCCTGAGATTTAGCACGACTGTACGAAGCCTGCAAAAACTGCACAGAAAACTTTGGTGCGCTGGGAATCTAGACGCCCCGAACCTAAACAGAAAACGTTAATTTCGAGTCAAGGAATAAGTAACATGCAGATGTAGGGCAGTGCAGTTCGGGGGCAGATTCTGTGTTTTTGGGAGCAGGAGAAATCAAAATCAAACCCTGACAAGGCATTGGAAAAGTGTTTCAACTTCTACATAAAGTCTACCTCTACTAATAATGTCCCTTGGATATAAATAGCAACAATAATAATATTAATAACAATAATACGAATAATACAGCAAGACGCCAATACATTTGCTTCAAACTACACGAGAATACAAGACAGAAGGAAAAAACGTTGACCTCATACAAATAAACAAACAAACAAATCCGTTTCTATCTTTTAAAGAAATATAATATTCTTCGAACGCATTTCAAAAATATCCCTTCTGAACTGATATAAAGAGAATCGCCAGTTGTTCGTGGGCCAGTATTTGATCTGTTTTGGTTTTTATTGCTAAGAAAGACGTCTCGGCGTGAGCTCCAGCGCACGTTCACAGCGAAGTCTGTAATCGACTCCCAAAAGCTCACGGCGATTAATCCGCAGTGTACTATAGTTTATAAAACACTTGTTTGTGTGGACAGTGATGAGTCTTTATGATACCTGAGAGAGTATTCAGCAGAACGCGATCTGCTCATGAGCGCCGACATCACCGAATCGTCAACGAAAGATATTGAAATGTAGAAAGAGAAGAGGATTTCACAGGGTTTAGGAGTCAAACAGCAGTTTAAGAATCATTTCCTCTACGGAGAACCGACGCCAGAGGGAATAAATAATATAACACTACTCTGTCTAGAAATATATATATTTATATATACGCACACAAAACTGCATCTGAAGGAGATAAAGGCACTGATTTAACAGAAGGCATTCATTCGATAAAGATAAACTCCCTTGGAGAGGAAACAGTATACACCGATATCTTAATAAATAAACATCTCTTTTACCTAATGTCTGCTGTGATGAAATGTCAGATGGATAAGCCCTATTGCCTCAAATAAGGCAAACACCAATTGATTTCAAGTCTTCATTGATCGTCAACGAACTGAACGCAATTCATAGCTTATGGACTGAGAATGACTTGGGAACTGAACTTCATGTTTGAGCCTCTAGGTGGCGTCCTAGTCTGTTGTTTTGAACTGGATGACGGACTGGCGGTGATCCGAGGGCGGTCCGTGGATCAGGGTCTCCGGGGGGGGCGTCCATACTGCTGTGGCCGTTTGGTAACGGATGCGTCTGTTCGGAGGAAGAGGACGATGGGGTGAAGTGCGAGGAGGAGGAGCTAGAGTCCGAGAGGGAGGAGGAGTTTGTCGGCGCTGACGCCAAGAGGGAGGAGTAAGCAGGAGGAGGCGGAGTCAACGCTTGAGAGGTGAACGGGTATTGATGTTGCGAATCTGGCGAAGGGTAACCGTATTCCAAGTCATCGAAATCAAACTCGCGGTTCGTTGTTTCTGTAGCTGGCTGAGTGGCATGTGATTGCATGGTTTGGGGTTGCGACGGAAGGGATTGCGACTGCGCATGTTCGCCGGGGTGTTGTTTCAGGTGCATGCCGAGCAAGTGTGCGTTTGAGGTGTGCATCACGCGTTGAGTGTTCTGGTGTAGCATTGCGTGCGAGGATTGCGGCGATTGCATTTGTGTGAGAAGCCGCAGCACGAGCGACGTGTCTTGCCCTCGCTCCAGCTGCGACAGAAGCGCTTTGTACTGCTCGGACGAATGTGTGCGTGAACTGCTCTGTTGTTGTTGCTGCTGTGTTAGCATCCCAAACGACGCATGATTCTGCTTTAGTGTGTGAATGTGCTGCTGAGGGGCTTGCGACGACGGCGACAGGCGCATGTTCGGGTGCAGCGCCACCTGTCTGTGTCTCTGCCGCTCCCGGGAGATCAAATCTTCCAGGTTGTACGTCTCGGGAACAACCGCGCCCGGGCGTGCTCTCACGTCTAGCATGCGTCCACGGAGGGACACGCCGTTTAGGTCTGGCACATGCGTCTTGATGTCCGGCGATGGGCAGGGGCTGATGGTCAGATCCAAGACCTCGCTGACGGCTTCGCTCTTTGGCGGCAGAAGGGATTGTGGGTAGTGAAGAGAGGGAGGAGGGTTTGCGATAATCATCTTGGTCAGCATCTCTTGGCGTATACGCTTCTCTCTCTCCCGCCGCTCTTTCTTCGCCTTCTCGTCCATCTGAGATAACTCCTCGCGCACGCGGAGGACGCAGTTCTCTGGGATTTTGATACCTGAGACAGACACATAATTGTTATTTCCTCTTGAAGAGACATAAACAGACATATAACGGCCTATAGGACAATACATATATCTGACCCTGGAGCTTGTGTTGAAAGCGTAGATTTGTAGCAATAGCCAAAAATACATTGTATGGGTCGAAAGTATCGATTTTGGTTTTATGACAAAAATCACGTTCCATGAAGATATTTAGAAAATTCCCTTCTGTATATATATATTAAAACCTAATTTTTGATTGGTAATATGCATCAAAGCACGATAACATTGTTTATTAAAAGTGCGTGTTTCAGTATCGTCGTCTGTACCCACTTTTAATGCACAAGCTCTTTAAATTAAAGTGGATTCTGATTGGCTGAAAAACAGGTACGTGTTCCTATGCGCTGTTATTGTTACAGCTGTGTTGGGACTCTATTATTCGATTTTTAAAGCCGTATCATTGTCATCCATCATCAATTGTGATAATACTCAATGACAAATCTGGGATATTCATTGCAAGGGCTGCACGATAAATGGTAAATCATGATATAATCATGATTATTGTCATATTAAATTTCGTTTTCGATTTCATCAGAATTATTGTATTTGCACAGAAGCACAAATAAAGAAAACACCCACTGGTTTAGTCGCAGCAAACAGAATACTATATATCACTTATATTCAATAGAGATTGCTAAACTTCACCATAAATGTTTGCCATTGTTTTCAGCTCATCAGGGAGGAAACATTAAATACACCACTGGGCAGAACATGTACTGATTTCAGGAAAAAAAGCTCTGATTTGGTGGTTTTCGTGCATCGTGCATCCCTATTCACTGCAATAATTAGGAAACAGGATTGAGAAGTAAGATAAAACATCAGCTCACCGACTTGCTTGCTGTTCTGTTTGGTTTTGAGCCGTACGATCTGCAGGATGCTGGAGTTGGTGATGTCTGAGACGATGTCAGACACTCGTTTCCAAACCCTGAGCAGCGCTCCACACAGCATGTGATACTGTCTGAGACGCATCCCCTGAAAACACTCCTGGCCCTCGTCGATCAGCTTACACTTACCCTTCCTACCACACACACACACACACACACACACACACACACACACACACACACAAACACACACACACAACACAACACTGTAAGAGCTGTGCACACATTTAATACCACTACGCCAGATTCTGACAGTGAAATCCAATCATTTCAACGGGAATCAATGCACTGAAGATGGACTTCCAGTGACGAAAAGATTCACAAAATGTGATTTTTGTGTTTGTGTTTATTAAACTCTGACACACAAATTTGCAAAACCAACCAAAGCTAAAGATCCACAATGGACGAGGCGCTCATTCTGGTGGTTTTAACTAAATATGAGTACTTTCAAACGATTAATCGCGATTAATCGCATCCAATATAAACGTTTTTGTTTACATAATATATGTATGTGTGCTGTCTATATTTATTGTGCATATATAAATACACACACTTGCATGTATATATTTCAGATTTATACATATATATATATATATATATATATATATATATATATATATATATATATATATATAAATAATATGAATTCTATGAATATATTTTCAAAATATATACAGTGTATGTGTGTGTATTTAGATTCATAATTTGACAGCACTACTAAATATCAATTGTTAACTAAAACTATATCTAAAGTTATTAAGTGCAATAAAGCCTAAATACAACAAAATAAAATACTATATAGAAAGTCATGGAAATAAACTTTACATTCAAGTTCTGTCTAACACGTTTAAGGTATTTATTATTAAAATTATTATTTTAATAATACCAAAACTCGGATATAAATTAAAGCTAAATGTAAATATAAAAAAATTAAGGACAAAAGCAAATAAAATGACTAAAACTTTGTTCGTAAAAAAAAAAAAAAAAAAAATAGGCAACTAACTTAACTAAATCTATAAATTACAGAAAATTAGTTTTTGGTTAACTTAAAATCGAAAATGTGCGAAAAAACAAAAAAGTGTTATAATGACATAAAATTAAATACTAAAATGCACACTACACAATTACGTAAAATCATCCATAAATAGAAGCTGTTTGAAAAGCAAACAGGGCTGGTTCATTTCATTATCGTCATCATTATCACGTGTGAAATCTTACAGAGAAACAGTATTTGTGACCACACTTTTAAACACACACACACACAAACACACTTATTTAATCAGTTTACAGAGTTGTATTCTAGTAGTCAGTTAGTTATTAGTGCAAATTACAACAAAAACCTAGAAAAAAATAGTGGAACATATTGTTATACATGGTCAAAAACAAAAAGTATCAGTGTCCTCAGGTTCAGAGTCTCTACTGATCGCTCACACACACACACACACACACACACACACACACACGCACACACGCACACACACACGCACACACACACTCACCAGTTGGCATGCATGCAGTTGGTGAAAGAAAAGACAAACTGACTCTTCCAGAAATCCTTTGCTTCATCAGGAGTCACCTTCAGAGCGGGAAGAAAAACACTTGTGTTCATCAGAGCGTTTACTGTGAACCTGGACTGGCGGCTAAAGAGCCATCAACACTTTTATTAATTAAGTTCATTCTATTGGGCTAGCTATGCATTTAATGCAGTCTGGCATCTGTATTCACTCTCTCACAGGAGGATTAATGATATATGAAGTGGTTTTTGATTAATAAAGAATAATAATAATAATAATAATAGGTAAACTCTGAAAACTACGACCTCGACTGAACTCAAGTTTGTACCGGACAGTCAAACACACACACGTGTTCCTGAAAGACCTGCTCTCTACCACTGGATGTCAGTGTGTGTCATATCAGTGTGTGTGAGCTGTAGGGACTTGTGTGTGTCGTACCTTGTAGTATCTCAGAAGCAGGTTGTCCTGGTTCTCCGGATTTATCTGTTTGCCGATGTTGGGCTTATAAAGGATGAGATTCCGACCACGACCCTGTTCGGCGAGCAGGACACACGGCTGACTCCCACGCAACTGCACACACACACACACACACATATATATGGTAATAACATACTCAAAGATAGTCATTTGAATGATTTTAACAGCATAAACACAGCAAGCGTAATTTATTGTCAGACATCAGTGTGTGATGATGTGTGGTGTACCCTGTTTGAGAGGTAAAAACCATCATATTCTCCAGTGAGCTTCTCTGCTTTACTGCAGGCCTCTTCCCAGGGCATCCCACGATCAACACTGATCTGAAAACAGCCACAGCACAAAGTCAGGACATTCAAAAAAAATTTAATTAAATTTTTAATAAAATATTTTTTATTAAATAAATTAAATTATATATATATAGTTTTTTTTTATTCTATTATGTATTTATTTTTATTTTGGGTTTTAGAAAAAATATATTTTATAAAAAAATATCTATCTATCTATCTATCTATCTATATATATATATATATATATATATATAAATAATTATATTTATATACAGTATATATGTAAAACTAAAATATATGTAGGATAAAAATAAAAAAATAAATTATTAATTTGCAGAACATTAACAAATAAAATTAATACTATATGAGTGGGGTACAGCAATGTCTATGATAACAAATTAAACTGTATAATATGTTTAAAAAGCATAATTTACAGTCCAGATACAGGTTTTCACAAAAACATAGTTTATTAAATAATAAACTTCACATTTCAGCCTTGAAACCATTTTTAAGAGTCAAAAGTATTAATTATAATATTAATACAAGCAATTATATTCAATCATTATATTATATGAATTAACATTTAAATATATTTTAGTCTTCACAGTTTAGATTTTTATAATGCATTGTCTTCCGATGAATATTTGTGTTGAAACTGTGATGCATTTTATTTTTCAGGATCCACAGAGGATTAAAAAGTTGAAAAAGACAGCGTTTATTTGAAATATAAATATTTTGAAACATTATAAATGTCACTTTTGATTAATTGAATGCATGCTTTCTAATTAAAAGTATTAATATCCCTAATTTTCCTGTACCTTATAGAGGATGACTTGGCCTTCCTGAGGGTTTCCTGGAGTTAGAAACTTCTCCTGTGTTTCCTCGTGAATCTCATCATTACCAGGAGCGAGATCTGAACACACAGAACAAGACACACACACACACACAGCTCATCTACTGCTGTGAAAACACACAAATATAACAGCATTACATTCAGATTCCTCACCTAATATTCCCATGTCATATTTTCCCTCTTTTTTATCCTTGTTGATCAGGTAGTCGAAGTTATCGGTGAAGTACTGGAACAGAGAGTTCTGCTGATGGACCTCCAAACCCAAAATACGGTTCAGAAACTTAGTGATGGAGCAATCTGTGATATGGGGCAAATGAAAGCCAATGTAACAAACTCAATGCATTTCAATGCAACAGAAATAGCACACATAACCAGATCAAATGCACAGATTTTGAATCATGATAATAATGCATGATATTACATTCACCTCTCTCTGTATTCTGACTTAGACGCGGCTCCTTACAGAAGATTCCCACATCGATCATGCCTTGCTTCATATCTGCCACACACACATATGAATATTTCATTAAGTGCACACACACATTACACCATCATGCTCTTCTGCATGTGCTCGAACACTATAGTAAGCAACATTACGATTACCGTGTCTTAAATCAGACTATGCACGATGCATTTACTGCAAAAAGAACAGTGTTTATATTAAATATTACATTACCTCTGAAGAACATGATGTCTCCTCCTGGGTAGCCCTTCGGTGGAGGGACCTTGTTGTCGATTTGCCTGAGGATGGCTTTAGTGATCTTATCCAATGCTTTGGTACCATACTAAGACAGACAGAAGATAAAGAACTGGTTAAATCACTTGGTTCAAATGTTGATTTTACCCTCACTAGTGTCTTTTTCACACTGTATTTGTGGGACTGTTGCAATATGGGAATCGGCACGAAAAGTGTCATCCGACTGTGAAACATATTGAGGTTCATACATTTCGTCCCAGTTTAGAAAACAAAAAACTAATTAAACGTTTTAAGTCAAATTAGGTTAAATGCAGTCCAATGTGTTGCTATTGTTAACTACAGCTAAGCCAAAAACTATAAACTTTTTTTTTTTTAAGTAAATTTAAATAGTAAAAAAAAAAAAAAAAATGTAATAAGATAAAAAAAAAAAAAAAAGGATTTCTAGTTTTAAAATATTTAAATTAATAATAAAATGATTTAAAAACATATAGAAATGTATAGAAATGTATAGAAATTTAATAAAAGAATTATAACAAAAGAACATAAAATTAATAAGATAAAAACTAAAAAAAAAAAAAAAGATTTCTAGTTTTAAAATATTTAAATTAATAATAAAATGATTAAAAAATATATCAAAATTTATAGAAATGTATAGAAATTTAATAAAAAAATAACAAAAGAACAAAATTAATAAGATAAAAAATAAAAAAATAAAATAAAATAAAAAAATAAAAAAGATTTCTAGTTTTAAAATATTTAAATTAATAATAAAATTATTTAAAAATATACAGAAATTTATAGAAATTATAGAAATGTAATAAAAAAAAAATATAACAAAAAAACAAAAAATTATTAAAACTAAAATGAAAATATAAAATAAAAGCTAAATCTAAATATTAATAAACACTTAGATAGGCATGTAAAAAACCACACTAAAATAGCACCCTAATAAAGCCATGCAGAAGAACAGAGAATAGTCTATTATATATAATTGTAGTTGATAAAGGGGAAAGGTCTCCTACTTTGTTCTCAAAGTTGTACTGGCTCAGGTCTCTGGATTCAGTGGCTCGTCGGTCGCCGTGTGTCAGAGCCCCCTTTAAAACACAACACACTGCTTTAAACAAGCTCTCAAACATACATCGCTTTCTCACAGGAATGTAGAACGGCGTCTAATGAACACTGTATAATTATAGAAGTAGACTGTAATGTGTTATAGTTGTAAGAGCGCATGTTTTATTTTCTTTATCTGATGAGCAGCTGGAAGTAGTAAAGACATTTCAAAATAAGAGTCCTGCTGTAGTTCCGGTCGTCTATAAATTAAAAGTCCTGCATTATGCAAAAACAATTATTGGTACTTCGGTTAACTGTAAACTAACTGTAATAAACTGTATCTGGCTATTAATTAAAATGTCTCAAATGTAAATAATTGCATACAATTTGAATAAATAATCCCATAATTGTAGATATATTTAAAAACTTAGTGTATTATATGTATTCAAATTATGTATTAAGGAAATTTATTTATTCATTTTCATTGTGCACCACCAGTTCTCAACATGCTCAAATCTATTGAGTGTGTATTTAACATCTGAGAAACCGAGACTGCGGTGAGACTTTACCAGGCTCTCCAATCTCTTGGCAACGATGGAGGCGAAGCGTCTCTCTCCAGCAAGTTCAGAGATCAGGAAGATGTACTCTGGAGCTGTAACCTGATTAGAGCGATGCGTTCGACCTGAGATACACAGCCACAATATTAGCAACCTCCCCGACGCCTCTCAAACACACACACACACACTCACCGAACTGCTGGATGGCTCGGTCTGCGCTCCACGGCAGCTCTAGGGTCATGTGAACTCGTCTCTTTTGGTTCGGCACACGTCTATCCGCCTGTAGAGAGATGCCTGAGCTAGCTGCTTCAGAGATGATGGCTATCAGCTGAGAGAGAGAGAGAGAGAGCATTAGTGCAAACATTCAGAATGGTGCTGTGTCTGTGGGTCAGAGGTCAGAGGTCGTCACCTTCTCTCCGGTCATGAAGCGCTCTTTCTCTCTGATGTTGACGTGGTCGATGGTCAGGCCCTGCTCCGCTCTCGTCTCATACCGAACGCTGCCATCAGGACGCCGCACCACACGCCCCTTACGACCCGTCATCTACACACACACACACACACACAAACAGAGACACACACAGGGACAGACAGACACAGACACACACACACACACACACACAGACACACAGACACACACACACAGACAGACAGACAGACACACACACACACACACACACACACACAAACAGAGACACACAGACACACACACACACACACACACACACACACAAACAGAGACACACAGACACAGACACAGACACATACACACAGAGACACACACACAGGGACAGACACACACAGACACACACACACACAGACACACACACACACACACACGCACGCACGCACGTACAGACACACGCACAGACACACACAGATATATATATTAACATTTAACTTGTGTAAAACAACATCACATTGCGAGTCTAAACACACACAGATGTGAACAAGCATCAAGGGTCTCGAAAAAATGTTAAATCTTAAGAGCACTGTTATTTTTGTACAATTTATCCACTATTATATATATATATATTTTTTTAGATGTTTTATATTATTAGTAATTTTTAAATACATTTTAGTAATTTGTTTTTTTTTTGTTGTCATTTTTATTTCATTTTAGTATCTTTTATTTTCATAAGTAAAAAAAAAATATATATTTAGTTTTAATTTATATTATTTCAGTTGCAATGTTTGCAATTTTAGTACTTTCAGCAAGGAAGTTACCAAATTTTTCTCATTTTCATTTAAGTTTTTAAAAATATCGATATATTTATCTTTAATTTATATTTATTGCCTTTTTTTGTAATCTTAGTACTTAAACTTATTTTATTCCAAGTAGTAACCAGGGCGTCTAGCTTTCTTTCTTATTCTTTAATATTCCTACTTAAATTAATATTTAATTCATTTCTAGTTTTATTGATTGTAGTACTTAAACCTCTCTTATGTCAGGAAGTTCCCAAGGGAAAACATTTCCTATTTTCTTATTAACCTATTTTAATAATAATTTATTTTTGTGTGTTATAAACGTAACGTATTCAATTGTTTTGTTTTTTTAGTATATTTTGTAGTTTTATTTCAATTTACGAAAATTATTTTAAACAGTTTTGCTTCTTGGCAGACTTTAAATAATTCATATTTTAATCTTTTTTTTTTTTTTTTTGCATCAGACGGTCTCTGAATGCTTAAACGTCTGAGTCTGAGACTAAACTTTAGTCAGTAATATGATAATAACAATGCTGCCGTCTATATTAAGTGTTCATGTAACTGTTTCAAACACACAACACGATGCATGGCAGTGACCCCTCACCTCAGAAACCTTCTCTGGTCCTCCGAACCTGTCGATCAGCTCGTCAAGAGTGTTAAGCGGCAGCTCTTTCCCCAGCTCTGCTATCTTTCCCAGCATCCTCTGCTTGAGTTCTTCTAGTTTAGCTGAAAACAGACAGAGGATGATTTCAGCAGAGTCTGGAACAGACCTTAATCACTCCTTTGTGGTTTCACCGTCTAGACTGAAATGAGTCCTGATTTAATAAGCTCTGAATGCACTTCCTGAACGTGTTTCAAAACACCATATTGCATTTCAGATGACCTACCGGTCGGCCCGTTGATGTGGTTCAAGAAAATCACATCGTCATTGTCCTGCAGCGATTCAGGGGAGGAGTTTGAGTAGCTGTCAATCTCCTCCGAGTCGGAGTCTGAGTCGTCGCTGATTTTAATAACCCCGCCCACTTCCACACAGTGCTTTGGAAATTTTAAAGGCCGGCTTCTGGGTTTTCCTGCAGGAAAACAAAGCAACGTTTGAGCATTGTAACAACGCTAATACATTAATAACACAATAAAGCATGCTCCTCAAAGGAAAAGATGATGCGACTCACGTTTCCTCTTGCTTGCGGCGCTTTTCTCTCTTTTAGGTTTCTGTGTTGGGAAGTGTTTCTGAACTAATGACTGGAAAACACCCCTGCAGGACACAAACAACCCTACAGTGACTCATAAGCACAGAGCTGTTATTATGTAAGAGTTGATTCTGATTGGTCTATCGCTGATTTGCTGGAGATTTCAGTCTTTGTTCTCTGAAGGAGACACTCACTCAGCAGCAGAGACGAATCTGTCCAGGTGTCCGTCGTTCTCGTCCAGCACCTCTCGAGTACGAGCTTCTCCTGTGGACTGCAGACCAATCACGATGCACTGTTTGGAATGACACGGAGAGTGGGCGGAGCCATATTCAGCACTATTGTGATTACTGGCTGCATGATTTTTGTGGGGAATTTTTTCCCACTGACTGATTGATTGATTTTTTTTTCAGCATTTCATCTTCATGGCAAAAATAGAATAAATATCAAAAGTCATATAATTAACAAGAAGCTACATAAGACATTAAAGGTTAATATGCGACAAAATATATTTAGGTGACCCTTTTTAAATACTTTTTTCCCCTTGATAAATTTAATAAACATAATAAATAAATTTAATTAATTAATAAAGTGCTTGTTTGTATAAAATATTTTTGTAATTATATACTGATAAGACCATAAAATGGCAACAACTATAATAATTATATATTGAAAAGACTATAAAATAATTATAATAATTATTATTATTATTATTTTATAGTCTTATAAATAATTATCTCATATTTCTTTCATTATATAAATCACGAAATTATTATTATTAATTAATTTTAAGAAAAAATTTAAATTTGAAATAATATTATTGTGATATTTTATATATTACTATTGTATCGCAATTTTGTTTTCATCTAATTAAACGTGATGTAACAAAATATCTAAAGCTAAAAATTTATTGTATATTGATGTAATACTAGAACTAAACAAAATGAAAAAAAAAATAAAATTAATAAAACAATGAAAATGTTAAATATGCACAAGGCTGCATTTATTTGATAAAAAAGGTAAAAAAATATTTTGAAATATTATTACAATACATTATTATTATTTTATACTTTTTTCATTATAAAATTACAAAATTATTATTATTACTAAATCTAAAAGAAATCATATTATTGTAATATTTTATATATTATTATTGTAATATGTAGTATCAGTATGTAGTGTGTATATATATATATATATATAAAAATCTAGATTTTATTTTGACAGGGAAGCTCTTAATTCTTCTATAGTTGACAAAAGTCAGTTTATAAGTGCTTCTAATTTAAATAAATCCCAAATAGCAATGTTTTAAAATCACAGCCTTTTTCATATCGTGATTTCAGCTTAATTTTGATTAACAGTGCAACCCTTTCCAAGGTTTTTTAACGAGCAAAAGCACGAACCCTGATCCCTGACTCACCTTGCCGTGCTGCATCTCAGTATGAGCGATTTCAACCAGACGACGGACTTTAGCGGCGATGCACAGATACTTAAAAAACCTCTGGTGTGACGCCCAGAACTGACCCCACAGAGACTTACGGGACACCAGACCCAACGTCTCCGCAGCTGCAGTGAACAGCACGAGAGCCTCGGCCCACTGCACACAGATGAAAAAGACACTGAAACATTGGGACAATCGGATTCAGCCAGGCTGTCTGTGCAAGCGTTTCTCTCACCAGTCTAGCAGCTTTATTGTAGACCAGTTTGAACTCTTGGTCCAGTGTGATCTCTTCTATACGGAACGACACGCCGGAAAAGCTCAGCTGGCGTGCGATGTACATGCCACTCACTTTCATATCCATGGCCACAATCTCCATCGCGCCGACACCCCTGGAACATGAACACGAGGAAAGGTTTGGTCAGAGTGAAAGCCCTGGTCTCTGTGATTCTGGCATGACCTCTGACCTCTTCTCAATAGCATGCAGGAAGTCTTCAAAGGTCCTGAACGGCGTTCCTTGCCCCCAGATCCCCAGTCGGCTCATGTAGATCATATTCTTTGGCTCAGAAGCACCTGGAGGATGAAAATGATGCAGACTGAAGACTCATGAATCCACAAAAAACAAGACCATAATCAACCCTTTTTAAGAGGATTTGGCTTTGGTTGCTTTGGAAAAATAACAAATCAATCAAATAAAAAAGATCCAACTATAATATTAAGAGAAAGAAAAAAAAACCTCTGTAGCTTTATAAAAAAATAAATAAAATATAAATAAAATAAATTTTTTTTTAAAATTATTATTTCAGCTAGTCATCAAGGCAACACTTTTCTATTTCATTTAGTTAAACTTGATGTACTAAAATATCTAAAACTAAATATAAAAAAAAACTATGGACAAAAATGACTAAAAACAACAAAATAAAACAATATAATGAAAATAAATACTGAAAATCTAAAAATATGCACTCCAAGGCTGCATTTATTTGATCAAAAACTTGGAAAAAAATTATATATATAATATCATTATCATCCCAGGAATAAATAATTAAAAATAATTTACTTAAAAAAATAAAATAATAATAATAATAATATTATTATATATATATATATATATATATATATATATATATATATATATATATATATATATATATATATATATATATATATATATATATATATATTTTATTTTATTTTTTTTCTATTATTATTTCTAATTATTTATTCCTGGGATGACAAAGGAAGAATGCATTAAATTAATCAAAAGTGACAGTAAAGACATTTATAATGTTACATAAGATTTCTATTTCAAATAAATGCTTTTCTTTTAAACTTTCAATTCATCAAAGCATCCTAAAAAAATAAAACGTATTACAGTTTCCACAACAATATCAGGCAGCACAACTGTTTTCAACATTGATAATATCCAGAAATGTTTCTTGAGCAGCAAGACACTGAAGTCTGGAGGAATGCTGCTGTTGTTTTAAACTGCAATAATACTTCACAATATTACTGTTTTTGCAGTAAGGATCAAATAAATGCAGTCTTGGTGAGCGGAAGATCACCTGTGGCACTAGCGTACACCACTCTCGCTCGGGGCAGTTTAGTCTGCAAGTCCAGCACAGCTTTACCCATCTTGGTGGAGGTCGCATTTTTAGCCTTATGACACTCGTCAAACACAATCTGAGGTTAAAGGTCAAGGGTCAACAGCAGTGCTACGATACTTTAGTTCATGCATATTAAGATTTGATGCTACAGAGGTTAGCCAATCACAGCAGAGATCATTTGCATATCGTGTTCTACATCTACAAGATACAGAAGCAGAAACACCATGCAGTCTGCTTTTGAAAACAACGGACAGAGGTTAACAAATACTTCTGGGTAGAAGATTGCACGAATGCATGCACAAGCTGGAAGCGAAGGATACGACCCCATCAAAGTTTGGTTTGCACCAGTCCAGGATCTGTTTGAGTCTGGTGCGGTGCTGACCTCCGGCCTGGCTCTCTCCAATCAGAGCCGAGTATGTGGCGAATAAAATGCCCTCCGAGGTAGCCATATCTCCGTATTTAATCTGTGTGAAAGAGGAAAAGCAGACAAGAAACAAGAAATAAGTAACATGATTAAACCAAAGTCTCAGAGCGCAAGAAAGTCGATTTTTGAATATTACAAGCATTAAATATAAACATGGCACACAACTTTTGAAACCAAAATGATTCAAAATAAGAGCCGTTGAACTGAAATAAACAATAGAAACAAAAATTTGTAATGTTGCCTTAAGAAACTAAAACTGAAACAGAAATAAACGAAAGCTATCTAGAAATATTTAAATATTAAAAACATATAACAAAATAATAAAAGTCCTTAAGATTATTTAAATGAAATTTAAATAAAAAAACTGAAAATAAAAAATGATAAATGCTTCAATAGAATTTAAAGTAATTCTAAAATAACACTGGTTCACAGTTAATGGTCACAGAAAATGCAGATGGGCAAATAAAATATATATTTTCTTATGTATTATTGTCCTGTTTTTATTGTAAAAGTTCAATAAAAAATAAAACTTAATATTTTAATATATATATATATATATAAATTTTGCAAGTTTTTTATTTTGCTATTTACGTGTATTTTAAATTGTTATGATTTCATTTTTAATCAACTTGCAAAGCCTATTTAGATCCATCACACTTGAAAGATCAAACATGAACAATACAGATGAAAATAAAGCAGTGATGATTAAGTTCCCAAACCTTATTTAAAGCAAACACAGGGATGTTGGGAGCGTCTATGTCTCGGAGATCTCTCTCAGCATCGTACTTCAGGTCATTTGACACACTGAACCTAAAAGATCCAGAAAAATCTCTTGGTTATGCATCGATTCATCAGAAGGGGTCATGACGTTGGGGATGCATGCGGGCGTTTACCATAGTGCTCTCTTCCGTCCCTTTAAAAAGCTCTCTAGTATGATTCCAGCCACAGTGCGACCCTTTCCGACGCCTGCTCCGTCTCCGATCAGAAACCCTGCCCGCTGACCGTTACGAAGAATCACCTCGTGTTGCTAGAAAGCACGAGCACAAAGGTGATTTCATGCATACTCACAAACTCCTCAGTGAGTGGAGAGAGGAGCGGAGAGAGTACCTGGCAGGCGTAGATGATGGCCTCCAGCTGCAGAGCGGACAGCCGGCCGGAGCTGATGGTGCTGTCGGGAATGGACAGTGTGTAGGTGATGTCAGGAGGAGGAACGCTGGACAGTGTGTTGGTCTCCACCACGATGTCAGGGTGAGAGATTCCTATAGTAGCTGCACACGTGAACACAGCGATTACTTGCCACAGAAGCTGAATAAAATATGCAATCCAGTTGCAGTTGTGAATGGCACAGTGCACGGTTTCATTTACTACACACACACACACACACAAACACTTGTGACGCTCACGGTGATTTCAAAATCTGCCGTCTCACTAAATGAGGACGTAAACACATGAACAATGCATCCAGAACTGCTGTGAGAGTCACTTCATAAGCATCTGATTTGAGTAAAACTAGCATCATGCACAGAACTGTAAAGGTATTCACAGCAACCCGTCAAAATAAAAGTCCTGTTTGATGACATTGTGCCTATTACTAAATCCCGTCCGTTTGCCCAAAAAATAAAGTTTGCTTAATTTTCAATAATTAAAAGATAAAAATAAAATAAAAAAAGGATGCCTTTATTTGATAACCAGAAAATTTTAAATACAAATTTCTGCGAAGAAATTTAATAAATGAAGTTGTTTTATGCATTCAAATAATTAGACATGCTGAAACACAGATTTGTGTTACAAAAAAATTTGGTTTCATAGGGCCATAAACGTAATATTTGTTAAACTTTTGTTTTATGATTTTAATTAATTAGATATGCTTTTTGATTAATAAAATTTAATTTAACTATTAAATTTAGAAAAATTTTAACTGAAGAAATGGAATCCAGAAAAATTAAAAGGAAAAATATATATATATATTTAGGAAAAAGTGAAACTGATTTCATAGGGCCCTAGATAACAGTACATCATAAGCAATTGTTTGCATTTAATTAAATCATTGCTTTTTTAAATTTATTAATCAAATTAGGCTGTATCGTGATTACTGTTTTTCATTTTATAAATTTAAGACCCCTATACATTGATAATTAAGATTTTCTATGCTATTTAAATATTTAAAATATTACAATATACCATTTTAAATCTTTCTGAATTTGAGAAAATGCATTTAAGACTTAGATTAATATGATACGGCATGTCTATTTACATTTGGATGGCTTGTACTCTGCGTAGGTGTCCGCATGCCCCAAATCCTCCGTCTCTTCATCATCTGCCTCCTCCTCTTCCTCCGGCGGCGCCGGAGGAGCAGCAGGCTATAGAAATGAAGGAATGAAGGGGCAGAAAACAAAAGATGATGAAATGTGGTGAAAGAGAGAATAGAGTATTAGAGAATAAGAGAGGATCTACCTTAAATCCTGTGACTGACGGAGGCAGGATAGCACTGAAGTCATCAAACCTCCCATTAAACGCGCTCAGGTTCTGCTGAACATTCGTATGAAAATTACACAAGAGAAATGAGACTCTACATGCTGAAAATATTGAGGTGGTGAGTATTAAAGGGTTAGTTCACCCAAAAATAAATATTTTGTCATCATTTACTCAACCTCAGGTTGTTACAAACATGACTTTCTTTCATCCGTTGAGCAGAAAAGAAAAGATATTTTGTAGAATGCTGATAACCAAACAGTTGGCGCTAGTAAACTTTAGAAATATTGGGATTTAAAAAAAAAAGACAATATTTAATAATAAATTTATTTTACATTTTCAATACCAATATTTGTGGCAGTATAAATATCTTTGCTTTAAACCATACAGCTTTTATTTTGGCGGAACACACTTTTTTCTTTTCTTTTTCTTTTTTTTCATAACGCGAGTCAAATTCTTCACGTTGGAGAATGTATAAATACAGAAAAACACATCCCTGATTACTATTAAACTCAAAATAAAATAAAAATTATAATAATAATAAAAGATTTAACTGATTTACTTGCTCAGATTTCAACATAACGAAAAAACTGAGCCGTTTACTTGCACACAATACACTGATGAGTCCTGAACATCACCGGTTCACATACAAACCACTAACCACATTCAAACCAAAAAAACATCTTTGATAACACCTTACCAGAAGTAAATATCGGAGAGAAAAGCAGTGTATGAATACCTGTCTCTGACTGTGTCCAGGTATTTCCCAGTACATCTGTGGCACAGGGCCCTCGGCGGGTCTCTGTGACAGGATATCACTGCCAAACCCTGAAGGGACTGGATACTCCGACAGAGAATCAGATGCCGAGGAGAACAGCGATGTGTTGGACAGCTCGTCTATGCACAGATCCTAAAAATAACCACAAAAAAATGTTCAGAGGTTGACACTTAAGTCACTAATATAATTTCACTGAAATACACACAGTAGTTTCATTTTAGATAAAGTTAAAGTGTGTCTGAGTGTTGATTTAATAGATCACTAGAAAAAGAAGTCGTTATAATGGGAAAAAATGTTGTTATGTCGAGATCACAAGAGAAATTAAGTCGTAATAACGAGAAAACAGCTTTCGTTATGTAATGATCACGAATAAAATTAAGTCGTTATAACGAGAAAACAGCTTTCGTTATGTCGAGATCACGAGGAAATTAAGTCGTTATAACGAGAAAACAGCTTTCGTTATGTCGAGATCATGAGGAAATTAAGTCGTTATAACGAGAAAACAACTTTCGTTATGTCGTGATCACGAGGAAATTAAATCGTAATAACGAGGAAACAACTTTCGATATGTCAAGATCATGAGGAAATTAAGTCGTAATAACGAGAAAACAACTGTCGTTATATCGAGATCACGAGGAAATTAAATCGTAATAACGAGGAAACAACTTTCGATATGTCGAGATCACAAGGAAATTAAGTCGTAATAACAAGAAAAAAACTTCCGTTGTGTCGACATCACGAGGAAATTAAATCGTAATAACGAGGAAACAACTTTCGATATGTCAAGATCATGAGGAAATTAAGTCGTAATAACGAGAAAACAGCTTTTGTTGTGTCGAGATCACAAGGAAATTAAGTCGTAATAGTGAGAAAACAACTTTCACTGTCGATCTGTGGTTTGTTTTTGACTCATTACTTCTGACACGGCCAATGTCCAAAAACATTGACTGTAAATCTGTCAAGACATGGCTTTCATTCCCGGAAGCTTCAACGGTATTCCTGATCGCACTTCAGGCGATAACCTCCTGTTATTCCTACGAGAGACGAAATATTGAAAGCTACACAAAGCTAAACCACAAGTCCATGTTTACGGGTTAAATGCAAATGCTTAATGCACAGGGAAAAAAAACCCAGTGCAATAGCAAACTGACCTGATGTAAAGAAGTAAAGTTTGTACCAATAATATCAGAAGAGCTAAATTAACGGAACTATTATGAACCACACAACAAATAATTCATCAAATTATATGCTTTAAAATTGTGTGATCTGGTTGATTCCAAACTTGCACAGATGATGTATAAAGCACATTAATAATTTACTTAACAGATGTGTTCAGACGCTGTCGGAAATGAGAAAGAGTCTGAATAAACTTAGGGAAGATCACATTTAGGTCAAGGATAAAATAAAATAAAAAAAATATATATTTTTTTTTAATGAATACCAGAAATGGGTGAAATAATGGTCTTAAAATATGAATTATAAATATTTAGTTTACTTTTCAAAAATAAAAATAATAATAATAAAAAAGTGATAACTGAAAACGGTCTTATTTTGTGTCTTATTGTATAGATTAAAATTATTAGTAGGAGTGATATTTATTAAAAAAAAGAAAAAGAAAAGAGGTAAAATAAGCATCGGCCTACACCTATTTTTTTGGTTAACGTAAAATTATGCATAATTATTATGGAACTAAGCCTGATGACTGAAATAAATAAAAGAATAATTCTGACAGTGCACCCCTCAATTACAAAGTAAACCAAGTTTAAGCTACAAAACAGCTGGAGTCTTTCACAAACCGAGAATCCTATTAAGAAACGAATGAAAGCTGGTTCCAGATACTGTAATCTCAAATTCACAGATGTTCAGGCCTCTTAAAAATGCTCTTCTGTCAAAAGATGATGAGACTGCAGGAAGAATTCTGGTTGTGTAATACTCCCATTTGCGAGAGTAAAACAAGGAATTTATCTGAGATAAAGCAGGGTCAGGACTGAATGATGGGGAAATAACAATAACTTCTGGTGGACAGGAAAGAATGAGGAGCAGGGCACGAGGAGAGAGGTCAGAAACTGAACTCTGTCTGTAGAAGCGGATGCTGAAATAAAGGAACTAAACTCATTTTTGGAACTGGAGTTAAAAAAAATCTGTTGTACACTCTTTTCTATGGAATTATAATTAGCAGGGACTTTTATTATACAAAACAAAGAGATTACAATCAGCACAATCTGACTTTGATATAATGATCAGATGTTATTTAGATAACTATTATGAATGATTTAGAATATTTGTAAATATTTGTTCAGACAGAGAAAATAATGCTGCTCAAGTAGCATCACAAATTAATTAAATAAATAGAGAAAAGGGAAAGATTTCATGTAAGAAATTAAAGGGTTAGTTCACCCAAAAATGAAAATGATGTGATTAATAACTCACCCTCATGTCGTTCCAAACCCGTGAGACCTCCATTCATCTTCAGGACACAGTTTAAGATATTTTAGATTTAGTCCGAGAGCTCTCAGTCCCTCCATTGAAGCTGTGTGTACGGTCTACTGTCCATGTCCAGAAAGGTAGGAAAAACATCATCAAAGTAGTCCATGTGACATCAGAGGGTCAGTTAGAATATTTTGAAGCATCGAAAATACATTTTGGTCCAAAAATAGCAAAAACGACGACTTTATCAAGCATTGTGTTCTCTTCCGTGTCTGTTGTGTGAGAGAGTTCAAAACAAAGCAGTTTGTGATATCCGGTTCGTGAATGAATCATTCGATGTAACCGGATCTTCTTAAACCAGTTCACCAAATCGAACTGAATCGTTTTAAACGGTTCGCATCTCCAATACGCATTAATCCACAAATGACTTAAGCTGTAAACTTGTTTAATGTGTCTGACACTCCCTCTGAGTTCAAACAAACCAATATCCCGGAGTAATTCATTTACTCAAACAGTACACTGACTGAACTGCTGTGAAGAGAGAACTGAAGATGAACACCGAGCCCAGCCAGATAACGAACAAAACATTGACTCGTTCACGAGTGAAGAACCGGTTGCATCGGTGTTCGGATCACCGGTACTTCTTTCATACAGTTCGATTCAATAAACCGGTTGAAGAAAACGGTTCACCGGTTCTTTTGCGCTCGATGTAATGACGTCATTGGCGATGATTGTAAGCCTTCAGTTTACCCGCGCTCATAACACTAGCACAGAATTAGTTCAGAATCAATCACCAAAAGAATCAGTTCGGTTCAGACGCTCTGTGTGTCGGTCTGCTTCACTATCATCAGCTCCTCGGTTCACGAATCGGACGCATCTGACAGAAACTGTTCTTGACTCGTGAACGTGTTTTGTTCGTTATCTGGCTCGACTCGGTGTTCATCTTCAGTTCTCTCTTCACAGCAGTTCAGTCAGTGTATACTGTTTGAGTAAATGAATGACATCGAATGATTCGTTCACAAACCGGATATCACAAACTGCTTTGTTTTGAACTCTCCCACACAACAGACACGGAAGAGAAGACCATGCTCGATAAAGTCTTAGTTTTTGCTATTTTTTAACCAAAATGTATTTTCGATGCTTCAAAATATTCTAACTGACCCTCTGATGTCACATGGACTACTTTGATGATGTTTTCTTCTCTTTCTGGACATGGACAGTAGACCGTACACACAGCTTCAATGGAGGGACTGAGAGCTCTCGGACTAAATCTAAAATATCTTCAACCGTGTCCCGAAGATAAACGGAGCATCTCAAAGTAAACAGGGACGTCCTAAAAACTCTTGAGTGCCAGAAGACTTGCATTTAAGAAAAGCATTAGCTTAACACTGTAGCATGTGATGCTTTTGTGCCCATATTTACAGGCGGCCAAGCCTTATTTTACACCATGTGCTTTAAGAAGTGATGAAAGAGGTGTATGGCTTTGGATAGTATACAAATAAAGAGTAAATAGTGAGTATGTGCTTAAACAGCTAAATATAAGCAGCATTTAACTGATATTTCATGTTGTGATCATCTCAGTTCAGTGTTAGGTGGATAAGATCTGTACAAAGACCGAACAATCAAAATTAACACTGGAAACATTTAGCTGGAAAACCTATCCTAACTAGTTTCCATGCTCTCATGCTTTCATCATTTAATATCATTAAGTCTATGTAGAGAAATACTGCATTTCCTACTATTTAAATTAAAAATACAATTTTGTGAAACTGTGCACTGCAGGAAAAACTCAAACATAAAATAAACAGTGACACTTTACAATAAGATTCCATAACTAACATTAACAAACAATGAGCAAAACATTTATTACAGTGTTTATTCATCTTGGTTAATGTTAGTTAAGGAAAATACAGGGGTTCATTGTTAGTTCATGTTAATTCACAGTGCATTAACAAACTTTTGATTTTAATAATGCATTAGTAAATAATGAAATTAACATTAAGATTAATAAATGCTGTAGATGTATTGATCATGCTTAGTTCATGTTAACTAAAGTGAACCTTATTGTAAAGTGTTATCAAATAAACGTTAAATTATTTAAAATATTTTTAAAAAGACCAAAAAAAACAAATTACGTTTTTTTTTTTTTTTTATCTAGTTAACGGGCAAAAATTTTAATTTTCATGTATTTTAACTTTAGTTTACTAACAACTAAAACTGACATAAAAAGTAATAAAAACTATGCCGACTAAACTATTTTAGTTTTCTTTTTTTTTTTTTTTAAGTATTAATTCCAAATATTAATAAAAACTAAATAAAATAAAAATGTCAAACAACAGTATGGAACGATCACGTTTTAAAATTGTTATAGTTTTTTTGTTGCCCTTTTTTGATTTTGACCCAATCATGATTCAAGAAAGAGATCTTAGTCAAAATTTGTACGATATTCAATATATATCTCTACATGTTTGCATTTAAATAACAAAAAACATGATTTTATGTTGCCCATTAAAAAAAAATAATAATTAGTTTAAACAGCTTATTTAAGCAGTTAAAAAAAAATCTAGACCAAGTGATCACTCACTTCTTTTTATTAAATGAATACATGTAGGCCTATATGTATCTGAAGTAGTGCAAACAAGCACAGAAAGTGCATTCTGTCAACTTTAAAGTGCATGTAATTCAATTAATTTAAACTATGCTTACAGGTTGTTGTTGTTGTTTTTAGCTAAGAACACAAATCTGTCAACTGTCTGTGGTTTTAAGAGAAGCTCTGTGGCATGAAACTATGTTCTGACACTAAAACCCTCTCAGATGGGGAGCTTGTTGCTGAAGCAAATAAATAAATAAATAAATAAATAAATAAATATATGAATACCAAAGACTTTTGCACGCTCGGTCTATATTATGAAAACCGGCTGAATGATGCTTTCATTAGATCACAGTCTGCAGTTAAATGTTCCTTTTTTGGACATTCGCTGCGTTCTTTTGGGAAAGTATCCTTGAATTTGAAAAACGATATTTTCGATATCGATATTATCTAATTTTACATCGTCGTTAGAATCATTTCCGATATTATCGCTAATATTCGATATATCGCCCAGCCCTAGACTAAGCTAATTATTATAGATTCTAAGCATAAAATAGATTCTGGGACACAGAGATGTGACAAATAAATTATTCAATACTGTATTGAGTTTCCCCTTCGGGAAGACTTTTTTTACAAAAAGAAAGATGACACATTCAGTGCTTGTTTTTGAATTACTTTCCCAAACCTCGCTCGATAATGAAAGAGACGGGATCTGCTCTTACCTGGGAGAAGTCTCCGTTCTGGACAAGGTCGTGAAAGTCGATGTCAGACAGGTCCAGACCCGAGGACGGGTTCAGCTGGAGCTGCCTGATTAATCAGAGAGAGATCAGGAACAATCACTTACACAGTGTCTCCAAAGCCTTCAAATACTACTACAATACAGATCGATTCGGAATATTTTAGGGGTGTATACACACGGGTACAGGTCTTTCAGTTCGATACATACAGTACAGACCAAAAGTTTGGAAACATTACTATTTTTAATGTTTTTGAAAGAAGTTTCTTCTGCTCATCAAGCCTGCATTTATTTGATCAAAAATACCGAAAAAAAATTTAATATTGTGATATATTATTACAATTTAAAATAATTGTTTTAAAATGTATTATACTTTAAATGATCATTTATTTGTGTGATGCAAAGCTGAATTTTTAGGATCATTACCACATGATCCTTCAGAAATCATTCTAATATGATTATTCATTATCAAAGTTGGAAAACGTTCTGCTGCTTAATATTTTTCAGAACATGTGATACTTTTTTAGGATACTTTGATCAATAAAAAGTAAAAAAAAAAAGAAGCTATGTTTTTAAAATATAAATATTTTGTAATAACAATATACACTACTGCTCAGGTCAAGTCAGTCATTTTTCTTTCTTTTTAAAAAAAAAAAACAATACTTTTATTCACCAAGGATGTGTTAAATTGATAAAAAGTGATAGTAAAGAAAATATATTATTAGATTTTTTTATTTTGAATAAATGCAGTTCTTTTTAACCTTTTATTAATCAAATATATTGGACAGCAGAACTGTTTTCAACACTCATAATAAATCAGAATATTAGAATGATTTCTAAATGATCATGTGATCGACTGATGTTACATGTGACACTGAAGGCTGGAGGAATGATGCTGAAAATTCAGCGCTGCATCACAGGAATAAATTATTTTTTAAAAGTATATTCAAATAGAAAACTATTATTTTACATTGTAATAATATTTCACAATATTACTGTTTTTTCTGTATTTTTGATCAAATAAATGCAGGCTTGATGAGCAGATGAAACTTCTTCAAAAACATAAAAAATAGTAATGTTTCCAAACTTTTGGTCTGTACTGTATGTTTCAACCATTGCTCACATGTGGAACTTACTTTAATTAATATAATTTAATTTTAACAAATCTATAATGACTCCTGAATCTCAATATCGATCTTTTAGTCTCTGCTGCTTTAGGTGATGCTTGAATAAAACTTCTCTTGATTGTCTATAGTGCACACAATAGTGTTTTGTTTTCCAGTTCCAGTTCCAGGAAATACAAACAACAAACGCTTTGTGTGTTGATTATTATATTTATGGTATTGCATTTGAATTTAATAGCTTGTGCTCTGTTGTTAATTGGGACTTTTAATATTATAGTAATGTGCAAATAAAAGGGCTTCCAGTATAGTTACACAATTAGCTGAGATAGATGTTTTATTACTAAGAAAATTATCATTATAATTTATTTTATTTAAAGACAGAGCCACATTTTGATTATTGAACAACTGTTTATAGGGACAGATAAAGTCAGTATGCAATGATAATTCACCTTATTTGATCTGTTTTCTTAATGCATGCCATAGATCTTATTGTGAACAATTAATCCATGCATATTTTCGAACCTAAATATTTTGTATCTTGTACTGTTGTATCATTAAAACGCCATTACTGGATCTTCCAGTATTTTGCATGCAGTCAGCGAGGAATAAAACGCTGTGTTGACTATTTATTGTCAATATATGTATATAATACACAATTCATAATATATAATTTATAATGCATGCTTTCAGAAAAGACTGCACGACTCACCTGCCAGATTGCATAGGATAGTGCTGGTTGTACTGAATTTGCTGTGGGTACATCCATGAGTTCGACGGACACAGCTGACTCTGGGGAAACAGGAAACAAACAGCACTTTTGACACAGGAAGTGGCTGTTTGAAAACACTGATCAGCAGAGATATCACCCATCAACCCAAATATTTACTGGCAGTGCTGATGATTTAGTGACGTGGTGAGACCCGACACAAACCAACCACGACCTACAGTTCACCAAATTAACCAGGTGACGTGAGGATACTGTTTCTGTTCAAATGATTACCATTGGTTAACACTCCAGGTGCGGCCCACTCTGGACAGGGTTCAAGATCAACTAGAGCAATTGTGATGAATTTAATCAGGAAATCTGTCATCAAGAGAATGCACTAGAATAAAAAAGCAGCATCAAACAAACTCCTGCAGGTTTCTATCAGCTATTAATCCTGGATTCAGAAAGAGATGTTCAAGTCTAAAATTAAGTTTGTATTGGGTTCAGGTTTGTAGTTTAATTGTAAAGTTATATAAACAAAAAAGCCTTTTATTGGTTCGTTAATATCTTTTGCACTGTGACTTTTTTCTGGTTCAAGTTTGTGATTAATGCAAAAAGTAATATTAATAAATTCCTTAATAAAAAATAAAAAAGTAAGATATTTTTAAAATATTTGTAGGACTTTTTATTATTTTTTATTTTTTTTATTGAAACCTTTTAATGGCAATATTCCCCAAAGTAAGCGATTTATAGGGGGAAAAATGAATAAAATGAGTCTCACAAAAACAATAAAGATGACAGAAATTTAAAAAAATAAAATAAAAATAAAAACATATTCAACGTAGTAAAATTCCGACAGAATTTTTACAGAAACAGAAAAGCCTATTTGTATTGTGACATTTTAATGTCAATCAAGCCATTTTTTCCCAAAACAAAAGCACATTATTTACTTTACGTTTTTAAAGTACTATTATGAACAAACATCACTGTAGTTAAATAACATTAAAACATTTTTTTAAAAGTCCCCAAAATAGGCCTAATTAATTATTTTTTTTTTTTTTTCATATGACCCTTGTTGTACTCTACATTTAAAGAAACACAGCAATTTCTGGTTTGGTCTCCGAGTCACAGGGTTTCGGGTTTCAGGATTCAAGTTCAAACATGTGCAGACCTTCAGCCTTGGTATAGGGGTAACCGTAACATTTACCGCAGACATCGTCCTAATCTTAAGGGTCAGTGTGTACCTCCATGGAACTTGTGAGAGGAGGACTGGGAGCGCTGAACTCCAGGCTCCCCAGCTGAGGGCCCTCGGGGGGCACCAAGTCCTCCGTTTCCATCACAACAGACGCGGCAGGAGTGGGCATCAGTCTCCGAGCAGACACATGGTCACATGTCAGAGCCCTGTCATTCTCCAGCCATCTCTGAGAGAGAGAGAGAGAGAGAGAGAGAGAGAGAGAGAGAGATCAGCATGATACATGATAAGTCTTCTTTGTTGCTTTTTTCTCTATCACAATTTAGAAATCATCATAAGTTATATATCACTTGAAATCTTAAAATATCAAAATTCATCCTTTGAAACCCATTTTAAATTCAAACATTGCATTACCATGAAAATGGTACATCAGAATCATGTTACAAAATGTTTTCAGTCATGAATTATAAAAAATTAGGTTTGGATCATGCACTTTCAAGTCTACATATGTTCAAAATGTGAGTGACAGTTAACAGGTTAAATGCATGAGTTTCCGAATTATTTTACCAGATTATCTGAATGAAATACATTTAAAATTAATCTGACCTTTTTGTGGAATTCATATATATATTCAAAATAAAGCAGTTTATTTCGGATAGAAAGCTAACCGACGAAATGAATAGAATGTGAGACAGACATATGAAAGGGTTAAAATATAATAAATACCATATATATATATTTTTTTTTTTTTCCTTTAGTTATGTGATGCAGGCCTTGTCTATGTGACAGTTTGGGGAGGGATTACACTGTAAGTGTGAGACAGTTTTATTCTGACCTCTATAATACAGGCTGTCACTAACTCACTCTTAAAAAAAATACGATTTTAAATTAAAAACATTTAAGTATCTATCAGATTATGATATATATATTTTCAGATCAACCTGAAAACCCTCGGCCATACTGAACTGACCCCTCAAGCACTTCACTTTGATAAGATAACAAGCCTACATTGATTATTATAGATCAACATAATTGATTTATTAACGAGTTTATCAACAGTTTATCAACTGTTTGCGTGTTTTTCTGAAAGCTTCAATGGAGCGCTATTGTTTGATTCGTGCTAACATGCTAATCTGACAGAAAACTCACTCACCGCGCGTTAATTTACCCCCCCTGTCCACGAAACCCCTCCACGAGCACTAACGACCACTCAATCTGGGCGTTTCTGGATCAGAAAAGACGGATTGGAGGGGTTTAATCCATATTTTTCTATCCTCTTAAGGTTGTTTACCTACTTCCTGGTCGACGTCGCCATCTTGATTTAAAAAGAGGGAGGATTCTTCCGCTGACGTCATCGCGTACGCTAGGTGAATTTTGTGCGTTAGAAAAAATTATATATTCATAAGTAATTTCGCTTACTATTTCCTATATATTACTATATATAATAATTTGTATATATTTATATTATTATTATTATTTAATTGGTGGATTTTACGTCTTTAATGTAAATATATATTGCGATCTAAAAAACAGTTTTTTATTTAATTATATTATGGAAAAAATTTGAATTCAGTTATTGAAGGCTCCAATATATATATTTTTTAATACCAATTTATTTATTTATATTTTTTGGAAACTATGCTTAGCATGATAAATGTCTGTGAAGATAGTTCAGAGTCCATGGACTTGAAAGGTTTGCCCTGATTTCACGTTGATTCCATCATCATCATCATCATCATCATCATCAGTGCTGAGTACACAGGACACAGAAAGCACCTTCATACTTGAAGCTCAGAGAAATCAAAGCACAGGATGCCTTATTGCAGTTTCTAGATATTTATTTTAATAGCTATTTGATTGCTTTTCATTGTTTTGTTATATATATATTGCTTGTGTATTTTTGCAAGAGTCGTTAAACAGAGCTCAGCTGATTTTATATTTGTGGACTCCTGATTTCTCAAATGGATTTTCCTCCAGAGATCAGTGTTTTTATTCTGTCTCTGACAGCACCTTTTATTCTCTACACAATCAAACATGTGTCCTTCCTACAAGAGTAAGTTTGCCTCTTATGACATCATTTAACAATAATGCATGCTAAGATCTTGTGTTTAGAAGTGTGCCTTTTAACACGTTTTATGAGTTTTTAATGACGTGGTTTGACCGAAAGAGGGCAATCAACCTCTGTTTTATTTCATCAAGTCATTCTGGAGCCGGTTTCACAAAGATAGACTTTGACTATGGCTTAGATATAGTTGATAGTCAGACTTCAGATAGACATCTAATTCAGACCATTGCACAAAGCACTTAAGACTCTGACTATCTTTAGTAGGACTACACTGCATTGCATTCTGGGTGAAATAAGACACTTTGTGAGATTTAGTTTGTCATTGATCATGTAAGATAAAAACAAACCTCTGATGCATTAGCTCATTTTCACACTTGGGCTGCAGCCTTATTCTGCATTTATGAATGAAATGGCATGCATCAAACTGACCCTTTCTTCTACGGTAAGAACAACACTGACAGATGAAGACAATGGAACAATACAAAAATACTAAAAATAACCAAAATGATAAAAAAAAAAAAATCTCAAATGTGTCTCTGGGGCAAGAAAGCAGTCTTAAGTCTCTGAGGTGTATTTGTAGCAATATCCAAAAAAAAAAAAAAAAAAAAAAAAAATTAACACTGTATGGGTCAAAATTATAGATTTTTCTTTTATGCCAAAAATCATTAGGATATTAAATAAAGATCATGTTCCACGAAGATATTTCGTAAATTTCCTACCGTAAATATATAAAAAATTAATTTTCTTAGTAATATGCATTGCTCAGAACTTCATTTGGACAACTTTAAAGATGATTTTCTCAATATTTAGATTTATTTTCAATTTTTTTTAACTATTAGATTCTCTAATAGTTGTTTCTCAGACAAATATTGTCCTCATAACAAACCAGACATCAATGGAGAGATGATTTATTCAGCTTTTAGATGATATATAGATCTCAATTTCGAAAAATTTACACTTAAGACAGTCACACTGCTCCAGGGTCACAGAAATGACCTCTTTAACATCTTAATAATGTTCAGAAACACTGGGGGAAATGTGGTATACACTGTAAAAAATGTTAATGATTTTAAAATGTGCAATTAAAAGAAATATTACTGGAGTTTCAATTGTTTGAGAAATTTACAGTACTTGCAATTCTGCTTGAAATTTGACTTTATTTTTGTAAAATTTTCCCTCAGAAATTCACAAATAATTATGATTCATTAAAGTTAGAAAGAAACCCATAACAAACAACACATAGAATTAAACGTCAGATTTTGAAGTAAGACTGAAGACTGATTTTCCTGTAAAACATACTTTAATAATCTTTGTTTAATTTGCAACTTCAAATTTTTTTTTTTCCTGTGCATCAACAGGATCAAATGCATTGCAAACTGATATCTTCACATGAGCTCATTTCTGCTCAGTTTTGTTTTTCTTGTGAAAGATACCAACGTCTGCATCTCAGATATTGCTGAAGCTCTTTAGGAGATCATTTGGAAACAAAGTTTAAGCTTAAATCCTAAGAGAGACCTTTTTTAAACGCTTCTTGACCCTCAGAGCAATACATCTTCATGCTGGCCGTGTTGCCGTTATTGACAGCTCTTGAGTCGGTGGACAGCCACTAAATCAGCCCTCTGTGATCAATCCATGTGTGATCTCAGCGCCACTAAAGTTTCTCCAGCCTCTATTTGTCCGGCTGCCAGCGCTAATGCATGTTTGAATCCAAATCGAGGCGATTTTTCCACTAGGGAATGAGGAAACTCTGGTCTGAGGACCACATGATCGAAACCCACCTTCACCTGGAGCCATCATTAACTCGCTGTTTGGGAGAGAAATCAATAGCTGGCAAGTGAATGCTAGACAGAGACTAAGAGATGGAGAGAGAGAGAGAGAGAGAGAGAGAGAGAGAGAGAGAGAGACGTGTGCGGAATGAGAGATGTGATGATGTTTCACCTCTGTTGTCATCATCACCAATGCACTGCAGCACACCCGACTTATCAAGGGTTCATGGACTTTTATATTAACAAGGTTAGATCTCTGTCTCTCTCTCATTCACACACACACACACTGAGTTGAATACCTGTTCCTCTCTCTCTCTCTCTCTCTCTCTCTCTCTCTCTCACACACACAAACACACACACACACGTTTGTTTTTGTGTAAAGTGTGTTCATCCCATAGGTGTAATGGTTTTTATTCTGTAGAAACTGTATATTCTATGGCCCTTCACCAACCCTACACCTAACCCTAACCCTCACAGGAAACTTTGTGCATTTTTACTTTCTCAAAAAAACTAATTCTGTATGATTTATAAGTGTTTTGAAAAATGGGGACATGGGTTATGTCTCATAAGAAATACCTGTGTCATACCCATGTCATTATACAGAGTTGTGTCCTTATATGACACAAAAACATGCCCACACACACACACACACACACTCTCTCTCTCTCTCTCTCTCTCTCTCTCTCTCTCTCACACACACACACACACACACTGAACTGATCCTCTCACACTTGTGTTAAAGGGAGAGCCGAACCTCAGCACGGCGTCATGAGTTACTGGGACGGAGTCGTTCACTTCGGTCTGCTCCTCGTCATGGTCCACCACACGACTGCAGGGTACAGTCATTATCACAACACACACACAAACACACACACACACACACACACAGCCAGGTCAATATACTTATGAATGACACAGATATGGGAAGCTGACATGAAATCATTTTGGGAAGTTTTCAGGTGAATTTTCATTAGTTTTAAAACAATTTTTAAAGCATTTTGCCAATTATTTTATAATAGTTATGCAGCTTGTAATTTATTCATATAAACGTTTTTTTTACCATTACAAATATCTAAATTATAAAAATTTACACACACACAAACAGTATATTTGAATACTAATTATATTAATATGAATAAAATAATAGTAATTAAAATAATTATATATATAATATATATATATATATATATATATATATATATATATATATATATATATATATATATATATATATATATATATATATGCACCAGTTGGCAGCAACGAATTAAAGGTTATGGCCAATTTGAAAATTTATGAGCGTGAGTCTTTCGTGATTCGTGATCCCGCTACGAACTCCCGAACTGACTCAAATGATTCGCGAACCCGCTCCGAACTCCCGAACTGACTCAAATGATTTCTGATACCCAAACTGACTCAAATGATTCGCGAACCCACTTTGAACTCCCGAACTGACTCAAATGATTCGCAAACCCGCTCCGAAGTCCCGAACTGATTCAAAAGATTCGAGAACCCGCTTTGAACTCCCGAACTGACTCAAATGATTCGCGAACCCGCTCCGAACTCCCGAACTGACTCAAATGATTTCTGATACCCAAACTGACTCAAATGATTCGCGAACCCACTTTGAACTCCCGAACTGACTCAAATGATTCGCAAACCCGCTCCGAAGTCCCGAACTGATTCAAAAGATTCGAGAACCCGCTTTGAACTCCCGAACTGACTCAAATGATTCGCGAACCCGCTCCGAACTCCCGAACTGACTCAAATGATTTCTGATACCCAAACTGACTCAAATGATTCGCGAACCCACTTTGAACTCCCGAACTGACTCAAATGATTCGCAAACCCGCTCCGAAGTCCCGAACTGATTCAAAAGATTCGAGAACCCGCTTTGAACTCCCGAACTGACTCAAATGATTCGCGCACCCGCTCCGAATTCTCAAACTGATTCAAATGATTCGAGAACCCGCTTTGAACTCCCGAACTGACTCAAATGATTCGCGATCCCACTCCGAACTCCCGAACTGACTCAATCTGCCTAGGGCACCTCAAATTTAGGGACCGTCTCTAAAGTTACATGCATATTGGTATACACTTTGGAAATGTCATTGGCTGTTAAAATCTTGTGTTTCTTATAATAAACTTATAATAAACTGACATATTGATAACACTGAACCTTTTATAATGCTCTTAATTACATGTCGATGCATACTGTATGCATTAGTGAGTGTGGTGGTGCTTAATCCTTATATGAACTGTTTAAAAAGCAAGACATTGAATGCATGAGATTAAGTTTGTAAATTATAGCCTGTGTCCTTTTGTGTGCACATATATTTATCATAATATATATAAAATATATATATATAAAAAACACTTATTTAAAACAATTTATAACAATACATTGATAGATTCACAAAAAAAAGAATTGTTGCTCAACCATATGCATATTTATAATAAAGCAGAAATTCTGTAAAGCAATTTTGATTGAGATGTGTTGTTGTTGGTTTCTCTTCAAACTGCAAGTCGTGTCACAGTCTGGCTCTAATGTGGACCGGATCCATGTTCACCAGTCAGATCGTCTTTATCACAGGCGTTGTAGTGAGTTTAGTGGGTATGAATCTCAAAATCCCACAAGAAAAATCCTCCCTTGATGCATGAAAACACGTGATGCGTCTGTAATCTGTCAGCTGCCTTTGTTTCTGTGTTTCAGCTAAATATGGAAAAAACCTCCTCCCTTCTTTCTGGAGAAACGCCTGTTCTCTGGTTTTAACCATATGGGCGGCGGCAAAGCTTCTCAGCAGGCCGAGAGAGCTGTCAATCATTCCTGCAGACAAGGTGAAACTCCAGACGATTGAGTTTTGATCCACTGATCAGAACTGAGAATAAACGCTCATCTTGAATGATTACGGTCATTTACCATTCCAGCAGAGACCGAGCCCTTCATTTCCAACTCTTCATGTGCCTTGATATGTGCCTAAGTGCCTCTGAAGTCGACAGATGGGTTTGATGTGGTCTGTAGGTGGAGGTGGAGCAGAAGAAAACACTGCTGTCTCGTCCCACAGACGGTGAGTCTGATGCACACAAGCTATTTTGATCCTTAAAGATGCACTACTACTATATACTATAGTATGGAAAGAATGACATCAAATAAGTAAAAGAGAAAAAATTCAAGCTAAATAGAGATTTAATTTAAATGTTAAAAAAAATGTCAAAATTGCTGTTTCAAAAAATGCAAAACTTGTTTTACTCCATATTTATGTATTCAATAAAATAGTTCAATAAAATAGTTCACAATATTTACAAAATGACTCGATAATCTCAAAACAATTTGATATTGGTAGATTATTCAGTCTGGTCAATATACATCTGATTTCTTCAGATGACTGACATTAAAATAAAAACTGAAATTTTATAATAAAAGCTAATAATAAATAAATACTATGTAAATAATACTAAAATAACACTGAGAGGAACTTTAATTGGGAATTTAGTTTTATTAAAATTATTTACAGGTATTATTAATTATATGTATAATTTTGTATAGATTCCTTTTTCATATAATCATTGTAAATTTGCAATCCTTTTTTTTTTGACACATTAAGGCTTGTTACAGTAAATAACTGAAATGAAATGAGCATCAGTCTGTACTGTTTTGTCTCCAAAATTAATCTTCAATCTAGAAGTTTAGATCAAAACATACTACAGCTATATAACAGATTTTAAAAAAAAGAACAGTGAAGTGTTTGAGCTGAAACCACCATAAATTATTTTTTTTAAAGCATCAATACATCAGTGACTGTTTTGAAATGTCCAGCGAGCCTTTCAAAGAATGTTTTGCTACATTCCCATTCATTTCAAACATTCAAACAGCCCATTCAAAATGTAACGGTTAATGGAACATTCCATTGTATCATTTTGCAAGTTGCAACATTAAGGAAATGTTACTTTTGAATGTTCTATGAAGATTCTAAAACAAATAGATACATTTAAAATGCATCAAAAGTTCTATTAACAAACGTTTTTGTGCTAACATATTAGGAACGTTATTAGATAACTTTGAACTAATACATTTTGAGAGAAACTAGTCCAGACAGCCTATGTCAGCTGGGTTACTTTAGAATTGTTCTCAAACATTTAAAACACATAAAAGACCTAAAGTGTTTCAGAAAAAAAGTTCAGTGAACAATGAGAGCGTAACAGGAAGAACGTTTGTTCATAACATTGAGAGAACCTTGTCAGAATGTTCCATGTAAACAGATAAGTGCTTATTTTTTTCCCAATTCAAGCAGTAAATTCTTTTTCTGTGCTAGATTATATGCATTTTTTTCATTGTCAGTATCGGTGTGATTAGAATGATATTAGACAGATGCCTAATTTTATTTGTTTTATTATAAACATGGTACTGTGTGAACGGTATGGATTTGAAATATTATTATTATTGATAAATGTCGAATATTGGTATCGACCAAAATGCCAATCATCCGAGTTTCTTTTTCACATGGTGTTTTGCCGCTTTGTTTAAACTACTGATCTCAACCAGGTTCATCTCTGGTCAGTTGGTGAAATCTCTATAAATATAGACTCTAGTCACTCTCAGACGCTCAGGGTTTGTCTGTGTCCTGATCATGTCTGTGTGTGTGTTTAGTAGTGGTCTATGAGGTATGTGATTTAACTTTTTTTATGATATATAAGATGTTCAAGAGATGTTCTTTTGTCAAATGCCAAAATATGTCATGAATGTGTTCTTGGCAGATTTTCCCGAATGTTTTACTTGGGATCTTTTGTATCTTTTTCTATGTTGTATAGTGTTTTCTCAACACTTTTCTGTGGTGCTCTTTGCCTGTCGTGAACCCTCATATCTCTTGTCTTGTGTAATTCGCTGTTTATTATTCTTCGTGTTGGGCTCCAAAGGGAACGCCGGGGCACGGGCTCAGCAGGGAGAGATATTTCTAGCATTGCAACAACGAAACTAGACAAATGATTCATTTGAAGATGTGTGAACAGATCACATTTTTTTTTTGCATCGTCCAATCAAATCTCTGACCTTTGCTCTGTCGCTGATGACATCATCGGGACGTTGCAGTGTTGATGTCCCAGTGATCTTTCACACAGAAGAATGAATCTGAAATATTCCTGAAGATGACAATATAACTGAATTAAATGGTTTAACAATTATAAAACCATGATGTCATGCTGCCTTATTTAAAAAGGTGGAAATATTTGCTCTGACAATGATTCGTTCAATTGCAATAAAAAAAATATTCCCAGCTAATGTTTCCATTAAGTTATGAAAATGTTAATGTTCTCTGAACGTTCAAAATGTCCAGTTTAAAATGCTTAAAATATGTTTAAATATTTCACGTTAAAATGTTTTCAAAAATGCATGCTAAAAAATGCTTTTCTTGGTTATGTGACGACATTAAGACAGTTTATAATTTTGCAAACATTACTCACAAATTGGACTCCATTAATGAAATCAAATTACTTGAAAATTGTAGTTAGTAACATAATCTGGATTACACATATTAGGTAATGTATAGTCTGACTATACTTTTAGATTACTTTTGAAAAATAAATAAATAACAAAGAAAATATATTCCATACCTTGTTATCAACATTACAAAAATTGATTATACATTAAATTACTGCAAGGTTGTATTATGAATATTTACTGCCTTTGTGTGAATAATAATGTTATCATGTAATCCATAAAAAGTAACTTTCAGTATGTAATATATTATAGCAAGTGCTTTATTTTTGGATTACATAATCAGTTACTTTGCAGCACTGCCAGAACTTTAGCCAAAGGACAATATAACTACACTGTACAGATTTTTCCAAATATTATTGGACTATGTTTTACAAGAAAATACTTTTTCGGTCTTTTCTTTTTAAAAAAAAATGTCACGCAGTCATTTCTTTGTAATAATTTGTTACAATTGTTTCTTCACCAACTGTATTTTTTCCGTAAATTATTAAATTCTGAATGTTCCTTGCATGCATTGAGGCATGCATATATCAAATATGTAGATTCGGGATGTTTTGGCAGATGTTCCTCACAAGAATTGAATCCTGAATCGAATCAAATGAGTTTTTAATGTTATTTTGGGGGTGTAGATTCGAACTGGACGCGTTTGAATGCGACTCAAACAGATGTCTCTCTCTGAGGATTACAGACGCTGATGATGCTGGCTGGTTTTTCGGGAATTACAAAGAGCAAAGAGCAGGTTCAACTAATTCATCTGTGGAGCGGAACGCTTTGATGTGGCCGGTTTCCGTGGAAACGAAGACGCGAATTAGAATCTTCTGTTTATGATTGATCTTTATCGGTCTTAACACGGAGGCCTCAAACCAACCGAATAAATTAACATTGTATACCTCTGTGAAAGAATACGATTATTGCTAGCACCTGAGGACACACAATTCAATGCAAAAAATGTTGACCATTAATTAACTGTTAATTAAACAGGGCTTATGAGTGAAATGGGCCTATTAAACGCTGGAGAGAATAAATGTTCACTTCATATCTGTAATTTACACTTTTCATAACTGAGATACACTTAAAGAAACGCAAACTGAAGATTGTTTCTCCCATGAAATAAATGAATAGATAGCTATTTTGATTCACAATTCTGACTCTTTCTTGCAATTCTTAGAAAAAAGTCAAGATATAAACTCACAGTTGCCTTTTTATTTTAATTCGGTGGTGAAAAAAATTAAATATTGCGAGATGAAAACTCAGAATAAATAAAAATTAATAAATAACAGATATAAACTCAAAAAGTCAGAATTGTTTGAGTAAAATTTGCAATTGGAAAAGGAAAAAAGAATTGTTTATTTGATAACAACAGCAAATCATCACATTATTCTGATTTCTGAAGATCATGTGACACTGAAGACTGAAGGAATGATGCTGAAAATACATCTGCACATCACAGAAATAAATATACGTTTTTAACATATAACAGTTTTTTAAATTGGAATAAAAGTTCAATGCTTTTACTGTATTTTTAATCAAATAAATGCAGCCTTGATGAACAAAAGAGAATTTTTTAAAAGCATGATGTGTTTTTGATGCTCTCAGCTCATTTAAACACTTTTTATCAAGTTCTAATTAAGTTAAGGATCAGACTCAATGGAGGAAAAATGCATTAATACCACAGAAAAGAACAAATCCCTCAGGAAACCAATATCATAAATGAGATCGCTTTAATATCTCAGTTGTTTCTCCTACAACAGAGATTTTGCTTAAAGATACAGAAAATGTGTTCACCCTCAGGCCATCCGAGATGTAGATGAGTTTGTTTCTTCATCAGATTTGTAGAAATGTAGCTTTCCATCAGTGTCTCATCGGTGGATGCTCTGCAGTGAATGGGTGCCGTCAGAATGAGAGTCTGGTAAAAACATCACAATAATCCACAAGTGATGCAGTAATCCACAAGATTTGTAAGAAACAATTCCATGTTTTTAAATTTAAAGTCAACTCACCTTTATTAATATTGTGTCTAAGTACTTTAGAGTATTAAATAGGAAATAGAGTTCAGTGCCAAGTTCAGTTTTGACAGGAGTAGGTCACTCAAATAAAACATCTGAAATCACAGCAGTTTTGATCCAATCAGATTTATTGTTGGTTTGTTTCGAGTTTAATAAAGAACAAAAACACATCAACAAATGAGAAGTGAAGCCATAAAAACATCAAAGTTTGAGTCATCTTTTAATGAGGATTTAATAAAAAGATCCAAACATATGCTCAAGTTAGTGTGTGAAAAACACATTTCTATATCACTTCTGCTAATTATAATACTGAAGAGGCTGATTAAATGTGTTCAGATATGAGAATAAAAAACGGAGTTAAGAACAATCATCAGTGTTGTCACTAAAACCAAGTAAACAAAGTTCGTTATGAAGGAATGAATGAGTGAAGATGATTTATTTACAGAAGAGTAAAGAGAAGAGTGAGTTGGTGGATTAATCGTTCATCATGTTCACTAAAGAATACATGTTATTATAAATAAACACACAGAGCAAACAGACGATACTGAGAAGAAAAGACACACAAAAACACATCTGCTCCAAACCTAGTGCTCCCTACATAGACAGCATCCTAACTGAGAGTGATCCTCAGAAGTGAGAGATTCGGAAGCACTTTTGTGTGTTAAACGCCAAACAAAAAAACACACACAGAATCGCATGCAGTTGTCTCAAATAACACACACACACACACACACACAGGAAGGACACCGAGACACATGTTGACATGTTATCAAGCAGATTACGTATCTGATGAAGTCTGTGAACACTCACTCAAGTATTTCAATTAAAATGTGTCACAATGCAATTAAAATATGTGCTCATGCATAAACTTTTTCCTAGGCTCCGTTTTCTCTTTCAGGTCGAGTCAGATTCAAGTCAACAGAAACGATTCATTCGGATTCACGCTGAAGTGATAGTTTGACGAGCACCTGTCAATCATCTCAATTCCAGATCTTTCAGATGCTTCATAACAATTTGTGTGAGATCTGATTACAATGCAATGTTTCAGTTCACCCCAAATAAAAAATTTTTTTATAAAATAAGATTTTACATTTTGCATAAAGCAGGGTTATTATCGCTAAACTAAAACTAAAATTAAAAACATTGAAGTATTTACATTGCTTAAATTAAATACATTTTTATTTCAGCTAGTTGCTAAGGCAACATTTATAATTTTAATTTAGATTAACTTGATGCACTAAAAAAATAAAAATAATAAAAACTATATAGACATATAAAAACAAACATTACTAAAATGACACAAAAAACTAAAGATTACTAAAACTTTTACTAAAATTAAATTGAAAATGGAAACATTTAAACTGATGCGAAATATTAATAAAAATATAATAGAATCTCAGTGACACTAAAATAACACTGGCATAATTTTTTTTTAATTGTGACAATTAATTAAATTATTTTACTATTTTAAGTATATTTCATGGTGGCATTTATTTAATTTATGCTGAATTTCTCTTTTTAATTAATACATTTTTCTGGACAGGTTGATTTTTTAATTCTCTATCACAATTATTTTTATTTATTTATTATGATATTTAACATTTTGATACTTAATTTGAGGATGCTTTAATTGTCACAATACAAAAAACTTAATGCTTATAAAAACAGGCTTCATTTTCTTTATGGAACAAATAATTTAAAAAAATTTTTCTTTCATTTTCAGTGTGAAACATGATGCTTTTCTTCATTGAAATACACTCATTTATGACCATAAGAGGTTTCACTGTGATTCTAATCAAACACGTCACAATAGTTCATGATTTGCAATATAAACCAAATCTTCACCAAACGCTCAAAATAAAAAGTATAGAAAAGTCTCAAGGGGTACAAATAATTACTGTGCCATTCAAACACATGAAGAGCATCTCGTTTCATGAATATGAATGATTGGATGTTCAGTATTTCATTAAAGCATCACATCCCAAAAAATCTAAAGCTGAACAAATATGAGCATGAGCTACCAATAACCAATTAAAAACATTCCTCTAATGAAGGGCATGTGAATAGAGGGTTAATGAAACCTAATTAACAGCGGTAAAAAAGAACTATTATTTCTGTCCTTTCCATTGGTAGTGATTCCACACGGCGTCGGAGGCCACGCCCCCTGCTTTTAAGCCCCGCCCTATGTAACTTAGTCCCGCCCCCTGTGCCCAGATCCGTGTCTCCGGTGTCGTCGATGCTCGCGCCGAGATCTGTGATGTTGCCGACGATAACGGTGAGATCTCCGCGCTGGAGGGAAACAAACAATCACATGACTGCTTTGCATTTATAATTACAATATATTAATTAATTTGGCACACGCTTTTATCCAAAGTGGAGCTACAGGATAGTGCTATCTTCCAACTGACATAATCAGGAATATTTAAGTAACTGGTTAATTACACGACATTAGTTCATGTTCTGATGAACTTATTTTTATACTTTAATAACAATCAGGGTTATTATAGTTAACTAACCTAAAATATGAAACTAAGAACTAAAACAAAAAAAAACAAAAAAACATATTTGTGACTTGATAAATAAAATATAAGGATTTTAATTCAGCTTATTGTCAAACCAGCATTTCTATTTTTCATTTAAAACTTGAATAAAAATCTATAAATCTATAAAGACATGTCATATAAATGACAAAAAAAAGAAAAATTACGAAAACGTATATTTAAAATTATTTAAATAATAAAAATAATAAAATTTTAATTAGAATGAAAATTAAACCAGAAAAAATATATAAATAAATAAATTAATTAATTAATAAATATAAATATAAATATAAATATAAATATAAATATAAATATAAATATAAAACTCACATTTAGTGCAGATGATCTTGGGTCTTTCCCAGGTCCCGTCGGGTCGGCAGCGGACAGTCGGGATGTGTCTCTGAAAGAAGCCGTCGACGCACTGGTACTGAACCACCGCGTGGATGTCGTAGTGTGAGCGTCTGCGGCCCACTAGATAGGTGTTATCCACGGCCGGCGGAGTGCCACACATCACTGCAAACACACAGACATATCATACTTCATAAACAATCAGCGTCTGTCAAACTGAACTGATCCTTAAAATCATTTAAATCTGATATGATGCATGGATGCACTTTATTTTGCTTCAAAATCTAGACACCCATTCACTGCCATTATAAAGCTCGGAAGAGCCAGGACATTTTCAATATAACTCTGATTGCAGAGTTTAGCTCCAACACACATAGCATGTAGTTTTCAGACACACCTGAAGGACTTGATTGGTTTGATCAGGTTTGTTTAATTAGGGTTGGATCTAAACTCTTCTATTTCCATTCTTGGGTGAACTATGTCTTTAAGACACATTCATGAACCATACATGAGAAAAGTGCTCAATGTCAATAAGAAACCGTTTCACCAGAGTTTCAAGATGTTTTGACTGTGGCTCAGATTGACAGAAACACAATCAGTCACTGATAAACCTGTAAACACAAATCTGGATACTTCAGGTTCCAGTTTTATAAACGTTAACCTTTTCAACTGAGATGAAATCCTGAAGTCTTGGCACAAACGCTCCGTCTCCAGACAATGAAACTGATTTCCAAAGGCAGGAAGCCACCGGCTGTAAATCTGTCCTCTGGCGTCTCTACCACAGGAAACCGCGAGAGATCCTGGACGTGCCACAAAGGACGGCATCGTGGGAAATGTAGTGCAGAGCCCAGAACATAAATCCACCATCTGAGCCCTTCTCAATGGGGTCTGAATACTCACACCCTAAAACCTGAGACCCTGCTGTGTGGAGGTTTAGAGCGTCTCTCCACTGAAAAGCCACACAGAGCCGATGAAGCAGGAGCGAGGTGCTCACACACACACACACTCTTACAAACTTACACTCACACACACACACGCACACACACTCTTACAAACTTACACACACACACACGCACACACACTCTTACAAACTTACACACATACACACACACACACACTTACAAACTTACACTCACACACACAGACAGACACACACACACACACACACACACTCTTACAAACTTACACTCACACACACACACACACACACACACTCTCTTACAAACTTACACTCACACACACACACACACACTCTTACAAACTTACACACACACACACTCTTACAAACGTACACTCACACACACACACACACACACACAGACACACACACTCTTACAAACTTACACACACACACACTCACACACTCATGATGATCGATAACCAGTTAAACTGTAAAACATGCTCTGTTCAGAGGTGTGTGTCAATGTTCGATGCATTAAAGCTTTAAAGGTTCAGAAAACATCATCAAGTTTGCATAAGAGCAAGAAAATGTAAGGAATCAATGAAAGGGAACACAAAAGAGTGCTGCTCTAGCTCAGTACCTCAAACGTTTCAGCGCAAATCTCTAAAGTATTTTAAATCGTGATTCATTTGATTCAATTCATTTCTGATTATCATCAATGTTGAACACAGCTGCTGATTATTTGTGTGCATTTTATTTTTCAAGATTCTTTGTGGAATAGAAAGATCAAAAGAACAGCATATTTGAAATGGTTATAATCTGTAACATTATAAAAGTCTTTACTGTCACTTTTGAGCAACTGAATGCATTCCTGCTGAGTTAAAGTATTACAGTCTCACCGGTTCCTTTCTTGCAGACGTAGAGTAGGTTGTAGTTGCAGGGAACGTCGTTCCATTTCCCGTCCTCTCTGGTGACCATCACCACACAATCCTCTCCGCCCGCAAAGAAGTTATCCGGCTGATGCTCACGCCAGTTCTCATACACCTGAGAGAGGAACACATGTCCAACTATTACAAATGAAGCAATGTGGAAAAAGAACGTGCACCGTGCAAAACATTGTGACACAATCAAGAGATAACTCACAACATCTATCCCATCAGTCCACTGGAAGTCCTCTTCCACTGTACGATCATTCAAACCAATCCAGACGTTCTCATGACCCAGACCTGATCAGGACAGATGAGGAAACACTCACTTAAATGAAGGTAATATTTCAATAATGTAATAACAGATTCCTATGCTTCTCTGATGTCAGTTAATGGAGGTAAACAAAATATTTCTTGTTTTTTTTTTTGAGCAAGTATTTTTTTTTCTTTATTTATTTGAATTTAATTTTTTTTATTTAATTATTAGCTTTTCACCAACTCATAAACTGCTTGTACTATGCTCATAAAATGTGAATATTCTGCATATCCTGCAATTGTTTTGACATATACATGCTGTGTTTGTATTTGTATGTATGTATATATATATATATATATATTAGGGGTGTAACGGTTCACAAAATTCACGGTTCGGTTCGATACGATACACTGATGTCACGGTTCGGTTCGGTTCGGTTCGGTACGTTTTAGATACAGCAAAATGCAAAAACATCTCAACTTTTCAGAATGCCGCAAGCGCACCGCGGGTCATGTGACAAGAACCAACCAATCAGCTTCATCCTTTCCCGTAACAACGTTGAAAACTCAGCCAAGATGAAGGAACAGCTGATCATAGTTGTATATGGATTGCAATTTTGAAATAAATTTAGTAGCAGAGCTACTGCAAGCGATTTTTAGAGCTGCAAATCCATTTATCCTTTGCTGAAATTTCCGCGTCTCATGGAGAGAGCACGTCATTGTTGCTTAGCAAAGACAGACGCCTCATGAGCGCTTCTGCCCGAGCGCTTTGGAAAGGAGGAGAAAGACGCGCTTAGCGTTTTCCACGCGTTTTCAGGCACGATATGTGAACGGCCCCTAAGGCGCTCGCTCACTCAGCACGCGCTGAAGGCTCGTTGCAAAATGTCTAATGCATTTAACAGACCAGAAATATAAGATCCTAAAATAACCAACAGGTCTGGTGTTTGGGTTGGATTCCCTGTAAGCTATAATACTGGTGTCTAAATGCTGCAGGCATAGTTTGTTGCGTGCATGTTTCTCCTTTTTTTCGTCTTTTCCCAGATACTGACACAATAAGGTGATGTCGGCGTAAATGAGTTGACATGTTTCAAGTATTCACGCTGGTGTTTTTTTTTTTTTAAAGCAATGAAGCAACCGCGCGAAGCCCTCACTATATAGGATTTTAGAAAGAATGCAGAGCACTAGTGTAGTGTGCAAACTTACCACAGTGTGGATTTCAGAAAGTGTGCAAAGACTTCACGTGCACACTTACCATAACATGGATTTACAAATAATGTTCTAAGGAGGGGCTCTCATGTCACTCTGATCGAGCAGCTCATAGATGGAATCATGCATCTCAAACAATATGTTTGAGAGTCATCTTCTTTTTCTAGTCTGTTAAACGCATTGGCCATTTTGCAACGAGCCTTCAGCGCGTACTGAGTGAGCGAGCGCCTGACTGAGTCATAACATAACATAAACATAAGTTGGTGTTTTTTTCTTCTTCGGGAGTGTCAGGGGCGTTGCCTGTTACGTCGTTTGGGTTATTGGGCTACCTTGTTGAACGCATATCATTATATTTCTCTTTTTTTTTTCCAAATATAATTAATTAGTCCAACGAACCGTTCGGTATGCATAATGCGTACCGCGTACCGAACCGAAAGCGTCGTACCGAACGGTTCAATACGAATACGCGTATCGTTACACCCCTAATATATATATACATACATATATATATATATATATATATATATATATATATATATATATATATATATATATATAATATAATACATTTTTCAATTAATAAATAATTAATAAAAGTAGTGTATATATATATATATATATATATATATATATATACACACACACTACTTTTATTAATTATTTATTAAATGAAAAATGTATTATATTTATTATTATAATTTTACACACACACACACACATACACATATATATTTATTATTTAAGCATATATATATTTATATTTATTTATTATTACATTTTTTAACTTTTATTATTTAAGTGAAGTGACATTCATCCAAGTATGGTGACCCAGACTCAGAATTCGTGCTCTGCATTTAACCTATACAAAGTGCACGCACACGCACACACACACACACACACTCACTGAATCCACGACCCTAGGGATAGGAGTCAAACTCTCTAACCACTAGGCCACGACTTCCCCTAAACTTGCTTACTTCCCTAAATTTATTTATTTATTTTGTATATAAGTTCTGCAGCTTGAGGCGGACCGTTGAGGAAGTCCTGCTCCATGGAGGAAGTGATGCTGGTCAGGTGACTGCTGTGCTCCCTGCAGTCCTTCTCTGCGTCCTCCCAGGTGTGTCTGCCAGGAAACAGACGATAGCAGTGACCGTGGAACTTCTTCCAGCTGTGTTCACAGTCCTCTGTGTCTGGAGACAGAAAAATAGACATCACTGACAGGGTTATTATTTTTAATACCTTTTATATATTAAAAAAAAAATTAAATAGAAACCTCTAATCTCACATTTCAGACTTGTTTTTCTTTGCAATTATGAGTTTCTGTCTTGCAATTCCAAGTTTATCACTCAAAATGTAAAACATAATAGTAATAATAATAATAATACATCTGAATTGTGAGATAAATTTGCAGTCATAAAAAAAAATAATTAAAAATTCTAATAATTGCATGATTTTTTAAATTTATTTCTTGCAATTCTGAGAAAAATTCAACAACTAAAATTCAACTGGAAACAGAAAATATAAAAAAGAATTCAAAATATTAATAAAAGAAGGTCTCGTATCATCCTGAAGTGGTTTAATTTGTGAATAAAACCAGCTGACGGAACATTATCCTTCTTATTAAATGGATGCTTTTGAAACAAATAAAGAGAAATGAAACAATGATATGAGTGTAAATGATTGAAGTGTAGAAAGAAAGCCTGAAATACACAGGGACTCTTATTTTGAAATCTATATGCTTTAATTCTTCCAGCTGCTTTATTTAAATAGATGAGGGTGATACAATTTTCTAAACCATATTACTCTTACGAAATACATGCAAGGTATTGCTGAATGTGCAATATGCTAATTTAATTACATTTTTTTAATTAATTTATTGAGTTAATTTTGCAGTTTCGGTGGAAGAGGTTAGTTGAGAGTTAGTAAACCATGCAAGAATTTACATAAACAAAGACACTAAAAACAGCAAAGAAAAATTAATGGATGCTATTCATCTTGGAACTGGTTAAAAGAAACCTTTAAGAAATGCATTTTCAGAAAGTGAATGAAAAAGACTTTCCGAGCTAGACTGTTGTGCTCTATGGGAAACATCTCAGATTAAACACGAACATGCAATAGACTGTGAAATGAATGTCCATCAGCTACAGATGCTATATAAATCTCTACAGCAGCATGAAGCATCTTCTAAATGCATGCACAGTGATACAGCGCTGTGACATCACACTTGTGTGAAGTGCAGTTCTGTGCCATCAGCCAACGGCATTATTAGCAGTAATGCATCATCGTTAGAGTCGCTGTCACTACGGGATGCAGAGGAGGTCTGAGCAGTCTGCAAAACCACTGAGATGAGTGCCACAGTGTGTTACAAAGAGAGAGAGAGTGTGGTCAACATAATGAAGTATGCACACCACACCTCAAACGTTGTAAAACACTAATGAGAGGAATGAAAAGACCTGGCAGAATACCATGTTTGTTTTCTTTGCTTATATTACTAACTGACTCCATTCACATTGCTATTTTACTTATTTGACAGATTTTTGCACAATGCGAATTAGACATACTGTATGCAAATTAATATTAATATTAATTTGAAAGATTTTTGCATGATGCAAATATGTATATGTAAGTTATATTCAAATATGCATGTGCAATATATTCTAAAATTGTTGCATATTGCATAAGCAATATGTTAATTAGATTTTTGCACAGTGCAAATATGCATACACAATACAGTATGCAAGATATAACTACATACGACAATGTATTAATTTCACCGATTTTTTTGCACAGTGTGAATATACTACAAATGCAATATTTGCAAGCTATTAGTGCACATTGCATTGCAATATATTAATTTGACTTATTTATGCACAATGCAAATATGCGTACGCAGTTTATGCAAGTTAATATTATAAACTGCACTGGCAGATTATTATTAATTTGACAAAGTTTTGGACATTGTGAACTTTGAATATTTGAAGATTTTATTTGCATATGCAATATTAATTTAACAGATTTTTGCATAATACAAATATGCATATGCAATATATTAATATGACTATTTTGCACATGCAAATATGCAATTTTTGCACAAAACTATTACATGCATATCCTGACAACAAGCTATGGAGGTCTTTCCTCTGTAGGGGGCATTATTTTAGAGAGACATTACATGTCAGTTTTAAGTCTGGGTGTCCTGTAAAGAGCCATATGCACAATACAAATATGCATATGCAATATATTAATTTGACTTATTTTTGCACAGTGTGAATATGCATAAGCAAGACATTTTTTATACTGTACATACATGCATTACATGAATTTTATAGATTTGCATCTTGCATGCAATGTATTAATTTAATGTAATAAAGTAAAAGAAGTGGTGATGTTTATGGCAGTTAAGAGGCTTGGATTAGAGTAAACAGCTTCAATTCCTTTTTTATTTTACTGAAATTTTGTATAGTTCATTGTATGCATCATTTATCAGCCTCATCTACTTTTATATATCATATATTCATATCTGCATAGAATTAAAAATGGTGCATAACTAAGTCAAATAATGCAGAGTGAAGCAAGTATTATTAGCAAATAAAATAGACTTTGGCAAACAAATGTTTGTCACAAGCTTCAATTTGAGTCGGGTTGCAGGAAAGCATCAGATGTCTGCAGATGTTTCTGAGCTAATGTTCAGACTCGGGTGTCTCACCTCTCTCACATCGGTCTCCGCTGTAACTCGGCAAACAGAGACACACATACGAGTCCTCTTTATCGATACAGGTGCCGCCGTTCTCACAGGGGCTCGACTGACACTCATCCACATCTGAAACAGAGTTAGAAAGCATCACTCAGGAGTCTCTCTGTGTCCCAGAGCAAGACTCAGCACTTGCTCTCAGATGTTTCTCCCAAAGTTCCCTTAGCAGGAATAAATTATACACATTAGGATTACATGGGCCTTTCCTCTGTAGAAACACAGACTTCAGCAGACATCGGCATACATTTGTATATGCACATAAAAACCCATTTTGTTGTTATTGTAAAGTAAAACTATATATATATAAAATAAAGCTGAAATAATGAAATATAAATATCAGATAAAAAGTCAAAAGTAAAAAAAACTTAAAAGGAATTTAATAAAAATGATTGCATTTAGAAAAACTAATAACTTGGTTAATATAAAAATAAGATCTAATAATAAATACATCATAATAAATAAAGCCCAATATTAAATAAATTCTGTTTATACATATGATTTAATAAATTAAAAATGTATTAATAACTAATATTAAACTAAGTAAAATAAATACAAATTAATAAATACTATATAGACATTAAAAACCAATCAAAATGTCAAAAAAATAAAATAAAATAACAAAAACTTTTGAAGTGGAAACATAAAATATAAAAATAAGATGAAATTATAAATACATAATAATAAATAAAGCACAATATTAAATAAATGTTTTATTAAGATATTAATTAACAAATTATTAATTAATCAATTAATAATATATAACATGAATATTTATATATTGTTGATTAATATTTATAATATTATTAAATAATAAACATAAAATAAAAATAACTAAAACTAAGTAAAATATATAAAATACAAAAATTAAATACACAATGTGAGTGTATGTATTATTACAGAGTTAAGCACAAAAATAAATACAATTGTTTTATGTAAAGAAAAGTTTTTTTGTACAACTTTTTATAATAAAATTATTTTTGAAAACATCCACCTCTAAATATCATATTCAAATAAATGAACAGCATTTGACCATTTTACACACAAGGAAGAGCACCTACTGATGTCATATCCTGTTTCTTAAAGACTCGCAAGGTGCTTCTGCTCTTCATGAATATTTAAATCAGCTCATAAATTATGCAGATGTTTCACCGATGAGCCTCTGAAGAGTTTCCCTTGTTTTTCACAGAAGAAAGATCACTCATAAAGATCTGGATGAATCATTAAATACACACCGTACAGTACATAAAATATTATAACTTAAATAAAAAATTTTTTTTTTATTATAATAAGTATTTAAATTTCTAAAACTAAAATTTAAATAAAATAAAGCTAAAAAAGCATTAATTATTTTATTACTTAGTATTTATAATTAATAATAATAATAATAAATTAAGCACAAGGTAAAACATAGTTTATTATAATATAATTGCATATTTATGAATGAACAAATAACTACTACTAAATATTAAATTCAAACTGAGATTTAAATAAATTCAAACTAAAATTTAAATAAAATAAAGCTAAAAAAGCTCATAAAATTACTAAAACTGAAACTAAAAATATTAAAATAAAAGCCAATTCAAAACATTTATAAATACTATTAATACAAAAATAACACTGTACTTTATTACCATATAAGAATCTATATATGTATTATTTAATCGTTTAATAATAATAATAATAATAATAATAATAAATAAAGCACATATAAAAAATCTTTATTATAATATAATTGCTTATATATGAATTAACAAATAACTATTACTAGTTAATAAATTAATAACTAATAAATAATAAATTGAAACTTAAATTTAAATAAAATAAAGCTAAAAAAGCACATAAAATTACTAAAACTGAAACTAAAAATATAAAAATAAAAGCTAATTCAAAACATTATTAAATACTATTAATAAAAAAATAACACTGTACTTTATTACATATGAGAATCTATATATATAATATTTAATTGCTTAATACTACTACTAATAATAATACTACTACTAATAATAATAAATAAAGCACAATATAAAATTTTTTTATAATAACATAATTGCTTATATATGAATTAACAAATAACTATTACTAGTTAATAAATTAATAATTAATAAATAATAAATTAAAACTTACATTTAAATAAAATAAAGCTAAAAAAGCACATCAAATGACTAAAACTGAAACTAAACTGAAAATATAAAATAGAAGCTAATTCTAAACATTATTAAATACTATTAATAATAAAATTATATGTACTGGATGATCATGTGTGTTTATTTCTCCAAAGGTATTTTCTTCTAGTTATAAATGCAGATTTTATGACATGAGTATGATTTTTAAATATGAGTATTTTTGCACGCACAGTTTCATGATTTTTTATGGCCTTTTCAGTTCTTCAAACAGACTGGATAGGGACTTTTAAAAAAATCATTTTCTAGACATGTTTCAGGGGGAATTAATCTTTTGATTTAATTCCGAGCACACGTTTAGATTCATGTAATTTCAGATACTAGTGATCAGAGCGAAAGACCAGCTCTCATTCTGACGGCACCCATTCACTGCAGAGCATCCACTGATGACACACTGATGCAGTGCTACATTTCCACAAACCTGATGAAGAAACAAACTCATCCTGATCTTAAGGGTGAGGACATTTTCAGCCAATTTTTATTTTTGGGTGAACTGTTCCTTTAAACTCTGGATTCGCTCACCGATTTCACAGCTCTCTCCTGCGTAACCCTGCGGACAGAAGCAGCGGAAACCCTCTCCGTGAGGAAGACACGTCCCTCCGTGCAGACAGCTGCATCTGTCGTCCGCTGCAAAACACACACACACACACACACACACACACACACAGCGTCTGGTGTCAGTGACGCTCTGGAGGTGATCCATCACAATCTGTCTGTATATATTAAGCTGGCACACACTCTCGGGCACATGTGACCCTCTGAAAGAGTCCTGAACGCCCTAATGAGAGTTTAGACACACGTCAGCGAGGCTCGGGGACAAAAACATGCTAAATAAGTCTCCAGTTTCCAAACATCATCAGTCTTACATTAAAACACTCGCTAGTTATTGACAGAAAGGAGATCTGAACATTAATATCAGCAGTAATAACAGTGATGCTCGACTTATGCACTACATAACAGAATATAAATGCAATAATTGTTTAGGTGTGAGATCATAATCAATGAATCAAAAGTGCATTATTCAAATAAATATATGCACTGCATGAACAAAAAAGAGAAGCTTTAAGACCTTAATGGTTTAATGTATGAAAATGATGAAATTAAATATTAGTTTTTAAATTTTTATAATACATTTTTTTATTAGCATTATATATTTTTTTTATACATACATGATTTTTTAATAGTACAATATTAATATAGTTTATTTAGTAATAACAATGCACAAATAATATACAAATATATTTATATAAAAATATAATTAAATATAAATCATGTATATTTGAATAAATTAAAATAGATGTTTCAATGTAATCACTGGATCTGAAAAGAGACTAATGACATAAAACTCTTCCGTATCTTTTAAAAGTCAAATCTGCATGTTAAGAATATGTTTAAGCACATGAAACTTTCAGTATTTATCATGTATAGAGCGATAGCAAATTAGGGGAATGTTTTATTTAAACTGGTCTGTTAGTTTTAGAGTCACTCCTGAATGTCACATGAAAGACGAGCTGTGATTGGTCGGGTTCCATGTCAGTCAATGTAAGTGGGCGGATCTTGAGCTGCACATTCAGTCTGAACAACACACAACACTATCATTTAGTCCTGCTTTCTCTGGCCTCTCTCTTCGTTATGCCTCACACACACACACCTCAGCTCTGTGTGTGTGTGTGTGTGTGTGTGTGTGTGTGTGTGTGTGTGTGTGATCACTGAGGCTTGTAAAAGGTTTCCAGCAATGAGTTTCAGAGAAGGGTTCATTCTAATAAAACGAGTTTCACCGCTGACCTGCGCTGTGACAGTCTCACCTTACAACACACACATATATACAGGCAGAGAGAGAGAATCGAAGACATCGGGCAGAAAAACCCCTCTTCGTTCACAGAACCACGCTCATATACAGTATGTGCTATACGTTTAAAGACTTTTTAAAGATTTCCTCACACTCGTGCCGACCCAAACCTTATTTCCTCCAAGGAACACGAAGGGAGATGTTTGTGCTAGATGATCAAAGTTGCTCTTTATCATAGAACGACAATAACTGATGAAAAAAAATGTGAATTTAGAGTAAATAATGTTCGATTTCAATCTGCACCTCGTCTCAAAGATTGAAATACAGCATTTGGACTAATTTTTATGATATTTATATAGTGCCTTTTGTCATTTTTGGAGATTGACAGCCTCTGGTGACTAATCATTTTCATTGTATGGAAGATAAGATATCCATCAATACAAACCTATATATATATATATATATATATATATATATATATATATATATATATATATATATATATATATATATTTTTTTTTTAGAAAATCACATTGCAAAAAGGCTTTCACATTCCCTTTTTGTTTTTGCGATACATTTTTATTTTATTATATTTTAATATATTTATTATACTATATATATATATATATATAGGGTTGTAATTTTTATATATATATATATATATATATATATATATATATATATATATATATATATATATATATATATATATATTTTTTTTTTTTTTAATGAAAAATGTACAATGTGTGTGTGTGTGCGTGTGTGTGTGTTTGTGTTTTTGCCATTATATGCATTAACATGCCTATATGCAATTTTACAGATAACAAGAATGTAAGTACATTTTAAAACTGATTAAAAAATAGATAAAATAAAAATAAATCTTTTGTTTTCCACAGAATTAAGAAAGTCACACAGGTTTGGAATGATGACAGAATTTTCACTGCAGAAACACTGATCATAAATAGCTCCAAATATTACAATAATGCAATTTACAAATATCACGGTCCGGGCTCGGTTCACTGTTTCTGTGGTTTACATCACTTAACGTGAAACTCTGTGTGAATTAAGAGCCACTCAACTCAAGTTTAGAGCAGGACTATCGGTTTAATTCTATTTCTTTTCTTTCTCTCTATTAGTCTGTGTTTTCCTCTCTGTCTCTTACATTGATGAGCTTTATAAATACTTTTCTCCTGGATGCACTCAGCCTCTGTTGTCATGGTAACTGTGCTGAGAGCACCCGCCAATCAATCCTCTCACTCCGCAGGCCACGCCCCCTCATCCAGGCCTGTTTCTCTTCATTACAGCAGAAAACCATCGCTTCAGCCCTAATTGCTTCATTAGGTGTTTTCCCCACAAATGCAAATGAGCCACATCCGTGAGGTCACAGCGGCAGGGCATGATGGGATACACACAGAGAACTATATGTGACAGGACGCTCTATAATTGCTTTGTGAGGTTAAGAGGGCAACTGCAAACCTGCGAGGTGATTTTTAACAGAACGACATGCAACGTTGAGAGAGAAAAAGATAATCATGTCAGCAGCAGAGTAAACAATTACCCATCAGGCAGACTGATTTAATTCAGTGTTTACACATCATCAAATTATCACTCCGTGTGCTGAAATCACAACATATCATCTCTACAAATAATCACACTTGGACACATACAGTATTTATACTCATGAAGTAACTGTGTTGATCTCACTAAATAAAACTGATCGTAACACATCGTAAGCTTCAGACCTGTGTTATTTATTCATTTAAAATTATTCATTTTTATTCATATATTTCCAGCTTTCCTTTTAGTTTGTGGATGTTTTTGTCTTTTTCATTCACTGTTTATATATTTATACATATACATACATATATATATATATATATATATATATATAGAGAGAGAGAGAGAGAGAGAGAGAGAGAGAGAGAGAGAGAGAGAGAGAGAGAGAACGAGATAGAGAATTTTTATTTAAGTTATAGTCTTACTTATTTTAATACTTGATTTTATTACATTATTACCTTTTTAATATATAATATAATATATTATAATATAATATAAAATAATATAATATAATATAATATAATATAATATAAAATAATATAATATAATATAATATAATATAATATAATATAATATAATATAATATAATATAATATAATATAATATATAATATAATATAATATAGAGAGATAATTTTTATTTAAGTTATAGTCTTAGTTATTTCAATACTTGATTTTGTTACAATATTACCTTTTTAATATATAATATAACATAATATAATTAATATAATATAATATAAAATAATAATAATATAATATAATGTAATATAAAATAATAAAATATAATATAATATAAAATAATATAATATAATATAATATAATATAATATAATATAATATAATATAACATAATATAATATAATATAATATAATATAATATAATATAATATAATATAATATAATATAATATAATATAAATTAGCAATAATTTACTAAATTTGTAGATGTTTTAGTCATTATTAAGGAAAACAAAATGAAATTGTTCCTGAACATTAAAACATGGATGAATATAAATGGACGATATTCCTTTAAAATTTTTAGTTAATTTTGGTATACAATAGTAATATACTTCCGTCATAATTTCTTCAAGTTAAACCAAACTTTTATTTTGGTTGCATCTTTGAGTTTCAGTGAGTTTTTGATGGTAGTTTTCTCAAATGAAGCAGAAAATCTCGATCTGATATCGTTTATCCCCTACTGTATGGAATTACATTTGGTTCAATAGAAATGAACGTAACTTTATAAAACTGAACATAACTTTTTCAGAAACTATCAAAAATGTGCCATTACAAAAGAAGTCGCACAAATTTAACAGGCTCTTCAAATATACTTCATTCTTTGTTAATGTTTTTCAAAGATTCGTTTTCGCTAATCGTGGATTCTGAATGCATTGCCACAGATTTTGCTTACGTTTCGCAGTTTTCCGTTTGGTGTTTTGACACAAACCTCTCATGGGGGCGGAGTTAACAGTGATCTACTCTGATTGGATAGTAAGCTTTTGATGGACAGGTGCTCTCTGACCGGGAAGTACAGACGCCACCTAGTGGCGCGCATGAAAACTATGAGTTACATTAGTTGTCCTGAACGCAGTAACTCGTACCGTCATCTCCAGCGGAGCTGTTCTTCCCGTCGGTCTCGGTGAGGCTCAGCTCCTGCTCTACGCTGATGGGAACCGTCGAGACGAGGCTTGATGTCTGAGACTCGCCTGCAGACGTCGAAAGGGTCGTCTCAGTGTCTCCGGTGGCAGACGACGTCGTGCTCTGGGCGATGATCGTCAACGGCGTTTGGGAAGACGGGGACGTGTCGCCCCACAAGCTGCCCTCCGTCTCCGGGACTCGACTCTCTCGGGAGTAGTTCTCGGTCGAGACGGAGACTTTGGGTTCTGGGGTTTGGGGTTTCTGCTCGGGTGTTTCGGTCACCACGACCCAATCCGGAGCGTCCGGAGCAGGTCGACTGGTCTGAATGTCGCCCGGTCCGTCTCTGGTGGGGTTTGATGAGGCTATCGTCGTTACGACTGAACTCGTGGATGGAAATGAGGTGATTATTTTATCAGCGACGGCTGAAGGACCAGACAGCCACGAGAGGCTCCACCCTTCAGACACAAACACAAGCCAGCGCCGTTACTGATCACCAGAATAAAGTTCAATAGAAGAAAACTAATAAAACTAATGAAAAAAATTAAAACACATAACAAAATGACTAAAGTCAAATTGAAATTTAATAAATACTTTAATATTACAGCCTATTAATAATACCAGACTCCAATAATATTAAAATAAGATTCCATTAACATCAGACATTTTTTATCTGTTTTCTGTATTGTTAACTTAAAATAAAGCTATTATAAATAGTTTTCGTTAACTGAAACAATTTAAGTTGAAGTACAAAAATAACTAAAACTAATATTGAAATGGAAATTTTTTTTTTTTAAAAGTTAGATAGAAATATGAAAAAAATAATAAATAAAAAAAATGACAAGTGTATAATGAAATGACTAAATCTTAAAATGAAATAAAATAAATAAATAAGTTATAAATATTAAAGAAAATATTTAATTTAAATGAATGAACTGGAAATAAGTTTAAGTTGAAGTAATAATAATAATAAATAAACTTAAATTAATAATAAACTAATATAGAAAAAAGATAAATAGAAATATTTTAATAATAATAATAATAATAATAAACTGACAAAAGCACATAATAAAATGACTAAAACTTAAAATTTTAATTAACTGAAAATAAGTAAGTTGAAAAATAACAAAAGCACATAAAAAAGATTCAAACTTAAAAATAAAAATGAACTGAAAAAAGTTTAAGAAATATACAGAAGTACAGAAATGACTAAAACTAAAATTGAAATAAAATAAATAAAAGTTAAATATAAATATTTTTTAAGAAAATGACAAAAGCAGATAATAAAATGTCCAAAACTTACATTAAAATTAACATAAACATAAAATTATAAAAATAATTAATAAATTATAAAAAAATAGCGTAGCCTATAGCCTTTAGTACACTTATACCATGTAGTGTATTCCAGTCATTACTGTTAAACTATTAAAAGTATGAATATTCATTAAAAAAGATTCCCTCTCAATTGTAATAAAATATGTATAAAAATATATAAATATTTTTATTTATTAAGGATGTTTGCCTTAAACAAACACTCAACTCTATCAAGGTAGAGACTAAAACACGCTTCCAGAGACTGATTTAATCAAAGACTCATTTCCAAATGAGAGTAATGATTATTAATTTGTCTGTGGGGCTTTATTCAATCAGAAGTCACGCTCTTGTGCATTTAGATGTTGCTCTTTTCTGATTCATTCCTCCGATCTGTTTAGTGTCTGGAGAGAGTCTGCCAGACTCTCATTACATATTCAGTTTTTATCTTCTCGTCTAAGACTTGGTCTGTTAGTGATTCACTAGTATCACGACTATTGCTCATTTAGTGATCTGAACCGTCTGTTCATGTCCGTTTGTTCTCCAGACATGGATGATTCCTCAATGCATGTGTCTTGATGTGATCAGATTCACCATTTTCACCACGAAAGGCTGGAGTGCACTGAGAGATGGCTTTTATAAACAGGTTATAAACAGTTTTTTTTTTTACATTTTCAGTAAAAAAAAAAAAAGTAAATGACAAAAACATATGGCAACATTATTGAAATTAAAATTAAAGTGAAAACTAAAAATTTTATATTTCTATGAAAGAAATCAATTATTTAGATTTTTAATTTTCATTTATTGAAGCTAAGATGAAATAAAAAAAATTAACTTAAAAAAACTTAGAAATGTTGCCTTGACAACATAACATATAACAATTAATTACAATTCAAAATGACTGAAATAAAACTGAAATAAAAATAAAGCTAATTTAAAAATATGTTACAAAGCCAAAATTAATAAAATAACACACATGACTGAAACTAAAATGAAAATGAAAAATGAAAATATAAAAATAAAAGCTATTACTCCATTTATTATCTTAGGTTTTATCTTTTAAATTAACTTAAAACATTGCCTTCACAACTACAATAAATAAACAATAAATTTAAGTTATTAAAAAGCTATTTTATGATTCAAAATAATAATTTTAATATTATAATAGCATAAAAATAAAAAGGAAATTGCGACTCACAATGTGTAATTATTTTCTTTGCAATTTTTAGCAAAAACTCAGACATCGTGAGATTAACTTGTGAAAAAAGGTCATAATTGTGAAATAAAAAGTCACTATTACATTTTTTCTTTTTTTTATTCCATGGCAGGAATAAATTTATATTTTATCTTAATTTATGGAATATAAAAATAGAAGAAAGAAATTTAAATGTTAAGGTAATTGTGACTTATTTCACGATTCTGACTTTTTTTCTCCTCACAATTCTGAGTTTATATCTTACAATTTTGCTGTTTTTCTCTCACGACTGCAGAGAAATAAAGTCCAAATTGAGAAATAAAATAACTAAATTAATAAAAATCATGGAAAATCTGAGTTTCTAAAATATTTTTTATTTCTTGGTGAAAAAAAAGAAAAAAAAAGAAGAGAATTGTTGCTGTTTTTGTCTCACAATTGCAAAGAAAATAAAACTCAAAATTGTGAGATAGATAGATAATAAATAAATAAATAAATAAATAAATAAATAAAAAAATCATGGCAATTTTGAGCTTCGAAATGTTTTAATTCCTTGGTGAAAAAAGAGAATTGTTTGAAATCCACATTTCACAATTAAGTTCATATCTCACAACACTGACTTTTTCCCTCCTCAACACTGCACGGAAAAAAGCCCAAATTTGATTCAGTTACAGTATGATGTGTGCTGACATGTTTTGCAATGCAACAATGCACAAAATCAGTCTTGCATCGCTACAAGCTAATAAGCGATTGCTAATACGGCTCCAGGTTAAATGCTCGCGGCTGCATTGCTGTCCTTGTTTCTGTCCCGAGGCAGCATCCTAATGAAGAAGAACCCTCACAAACGAGTTTTCCATCATAAAACAGCACACAGATATTGGGAGAGCTAGTCTGTTTTGGTAAGTCTGGTATATCAGCAGAACAAAGCACTGAAGCATACATTACAGCAGTGTGCATGAGAGAACCGTGTGGATGCACTTTTCCGGTTTCTGGCTTCTCGTCTCAAGCTTTCAACCCTCAGTTATGAATGAATAATGTAGACGACAGGCCTAAGTTTCCATGTGATGTTAAACATTAATGCTGCCAGGTTCAGTTTAGGACAGAGAAGATAACTTTACCTCCTCGACAAACAGAGACCAAACTGAGACCTGAGCTTGATTTATTCCCCACTAATGCTGACAGATCATCTCTCAGCTCAATCACGCTTAACACTTTAAAAACATTTCTAATTAAGTGCAATCATGAAACTACAATTTAACAATTTATTAAATGTGCAAAAAAACTAATAATAATGACAAAAGTACAAAACAAAATGATTGAAACATTCTAAAGTTAAAATGAAAACTGAAAACATAAAAATTGTAACATTACTTTTATTTCAGAGTTAAGTTTTTTGTTACTTGCCAAAGTAGCATTTCAAATTTTCATTTAAGTTTTTCTAAAGCTAATTTACAATTAAAAATGTTAATACTATACTGCTATAGAAATATTTATTGCTTTAAAGGTTTAAAATTAAATTTGAGAAATCAAAAAGCATTATTAATAGAAATAAAGAAACTTGTACTTTTTAACAACCATTTATAAAAAATGTAAACAAATATAACATTTTAAGGGTCCTATGAAAATTTCCCCCAATTTATTTATTTTTTAATTTTTTTTTCTAGATTCGGGTTTTAATGGTTCAATTTTTGAATTCAAAAATGTCTAAATGTCTAATAAATTGAAATCAAGAAACATACTATTTAACAACAATAATAAAAAAACTAAATATGTATATATAACATTATGACATTGTATAATGTATAAACTGTATAAAATTGTATGTATATGTATATAAATGTATAAAAATTTTTAGGGCCCTATACATTTTTTTTTCTAGATTCTGTTTGAATGGGTAAATTAAATTGTTTTAAAGGTTTAACAGAAACATTTTCATCAGTTTATTATTATTATTATTATTATTATTATTCCCAAAATCCATGTTTTCTGTTTTATATATTTTAATAATAATAATAAAAAGCATGACTGATTAGTTAAGTTAGCTAAAGTCAAAAATGATATACCTGTATAGTTTAATCTAAATAATTTTACTTTGCGGCATTATTGTTTTTTTTACTGTGTTTTAGATATATACAATGAAAGTTTTTATTAATATTTTATTTAATATTTTCTTTTTATTTAAATATTAAAGTTTTTGTATTTTTATTTTGTGTTAGTTTTTTTTTTTATACGTCTGCATAGTTGTTTCTGTATAATTAGTATTTTATGTCAGTTATTGTACATTTTAATTAGCAACATTTTAATTTTAATTTTAATTTATTTTTTTTATCAGTAAAGACACTGTTGTCCAGCTCTGTTTAACTGCAAAAACATAAATTAATACTAAAATAGTGCAACTGTTGTGATTATGTCTAACAATTTGCGTGGAACATCTAAAACTACTCAGAAGTTTATTATTAATATAATATATATTGATTTATCGCCATGCAACGCTTAAAATGCATCTTTCTTGTCAGAAAATATAGTTGTGTTGCATCCATTTCTTTCTTTCATACTCACCTGATCTGGAAGTGGTTCTGTCGTCAGTCAGGCTCGGGGGCGTGGCCTCGGCTTCACTTCCTGTCAAGTAGCTCCAGGGTTTCCAGAACGAGCTGCCGATGTTGGTGAGGGAACTCTTTCCTCGAGGAGTCACAGACTGACCGGACAGACCTTCGTCCTCGTCCTCTTCCTCTCGGGCCGAGCCGCCCGGACTCAGATCAGGAAGCACCTGTGGTCTGTTTGGGAACGAGTCCGGCTGACCGCTCCAGTCCAGAGACGTGTCTCCGGCGCGCAGACGGACCGTCAGATACTCGGCCGAGAGCTTGGCGGGTTCAGAGGTCAACAACGGCTCTTTGTCCAGATCCAGCTGTCCGGTCCAGTTAGAGGGTCGAAGGTCAGGCCGGTCCGTCTGGCCGGAAGTCTGTGTGTCTGCAATACAGTCAGAATGAGCTAGATTCACATCATTTTACTGTCAAAATATGAGACACTTGCATTCAGCAACACATTTTATCAACAAACACCAGTGTTTAAAGGTTTAGGGCTGGGGAAGTGTTTTAATGTTCATGAAAGAGTCTCTTTTGCTCATCGATGCTGCATTTATTTGATCAATAATATAGTAAAAATTGTGAAATATTATTAGAATTTAAATCAGCTGTTTTCTGTGTGAATCTGTGTTAAAGTGTAATTTATTTCTGTGATGCTCCGCTGTATTTTCAGCATCATTCCTCCAGTCTTCAGTGTCACATGATCTTCAGAAATCAGAATAATATGATAATTTACTGCTCAAAAACATTTCTGATTATTATCAGTGTTGAAAACAGTTGTGCCGATTCATATTTGTGTGGAAACTGTGATACATTTTATTTTTCAGGATTCACAGATGAATAGAAAGTTGAAAAGAACAGCATTTATTTGAAATAGACATCTTTTGGAACACTATAAATTATAATTTTTGATCGATTTAATGTATTATTAAATATTTTAATGTAATATAAAATCTTTTAAATCATCAGAATTTAAACAAATCAAAACATTACAAAAAAAAAAAAAAAACTAAAAAGCACACAAAAAAATGCAACTGTACAAAAAGAGTGTGAAAAAAAGAGTGTGAAATTTTAAAAAGAGGGTGAAAATTGGTCCTGAATAAACACACACACACACACACACACACACATATATATATATATATATATATTTAAATTAATTTAAAAAAATAAAAAATATTGTTGTTGTTTTAATTACATTACAAAATATTAATTATATTATATTGTTTATTATAGAATTTATTATATTTATTTATTTAGTAAATAAATCATTTAAAGAAACATTTAATCATCTCATTATTTCTAAAGAGAGCAAATAACTGAGCTGAAAACTAAATTAATGAAAATAATAATAAACAATTAATAATAAAAATTATGAGAAAGATGAGAGTCATCAGACTTGATTTCTGGGTTACTACTGATTTAAAAATAAATAAATAATAATAATTATTATTATATTTTAATTATATTATTAATTATGTTTTTATTTAGTATACAGTATATATACAAATACTTATTTAATAAATAATATTAATGCACATATAATAACAATAATCATTATTATTACTGTTGTTGTTATTACTATTATTAATACTATTATTTATTAATAGCGCATTACATTTACAAGTTGTACTGTCACCATAGTGTCATATTAAAACCAGAAGATTTAAATGCCAATCAAAACAATGTTTGCAAGATCATTTAAATACTGAACTCTTAAAGGTACAGTAGCAAAACCGGAGGTTGATGACAAAATTGTAAGTGGACTTAAATGTTACAAGCCGGTAGAATATGGCCAAGTAAAACATGTTGCAAGGAATTATGGTTGACACCATCTCTTAAACCTGATCAAATCCCTATTGCATGGTCTAGATAAAAAAAAATATATATATATATAAATAACGATGGTTTGTGTAATGCATGACTGTGTGACACGGCGATGCATACCTCGATAGCAGAAAGCATCGAAGCGCATGCTCCCGTTGTTCAGTTCTGTCGGTGGAACGGTTCGGACGCCTGGTTCTCCAGCGGGACAGTCGGAGCGCAGCGAGCTGACGGAGAACCTCACGCTCCCGTCAGACACCCAGGCCGGCTCACAGTGGTCCAGCCCTGACCTCCAGGACAGATAGAGCTGACCCACGGTCGCCAGACGACCTCCCAGAGACACACAGCGAGCCGAGGCTTCATCGTGAGTCAGTCGCTCAGGAACAGAGACAGGAAACACTTCCCCTGCAGAACCACAGGAACGAGAATTAAGAGCACGACACTACAAGTACATATGTGTGGGGAGTTTATAATAAATGCTACAGAACAACATCATGCATCAAACAGCATCATCAAAAACTTTATTTCTGTTACTGTACATGCGAAAGCATAACTTTTTTTTACAGTTATGCATTATTCATATGTTGTGACTAACAGCTCATGATGCATTTTTTTTGTGTTACTATAATAGTTTATTTAAAAAAATAAGTTTTGTTAACTACTAATCTACTAAATATGATACTTTTAATGAAAATTTTAATCACTACTAATTGCTTTCAGAGAATTTTTCTGTATTTAATCAAATAAAAAATATTATTATTATTATTTTACTACTTTAACTGCATATTATGTATTAATATTATAAATTACACTATTTTACATTTAAATGAATTTAGATACATAGTATACATAATAGTGTATTATTTAGTTTATGCATTTATTTAATAAATAATTCATACTGAATGCATAACGTCAAAACATTATATACAATTAATGTAACAAGCCATAGTAATATTAATATTTTATTAATTTATTGAAAAATCAGCTGTAATCCTGGAAGAAATAATAATAATATATACTTTTTATGAAAAATCAATCATTGAATATTGAAATTGTTCTGTAAATTATCAATCAAATAAACAAGTAAATACAATTATTATTTTTATTTTACAACTTTATTATGTATTAATATTATACAATAAATTATTTTTAAACTGAAATTTATGAAGAACATAGCCTGATTAATAGTATATTATTTATTATGTATTTATTTAGTAAATAATAAAAACATAATATACAATTAATATAACAAATAATAATAATAATAATTATTACTATTGTTGTTGCTGTTATTTATTTATTTATTTAGAGAAAAATCACTGGTAACCCTGAAAACATTAAATTAAATTAAATAAAATTAAATATAATTTTCTTCTTGATTGTGGTTGGAAATTAAATTAAATTAAATTAAATTAAATTAAATTAAATTAAATTAAATTAAATGAAAATGAAAATGAAAATGAAAATAAAATAAAATTAAATTAAATTAAATTAAATTAAATTAAATTAAATTAAATTAAATTTCCAACCACAATCAAGAAAAAAATTACGTCTATTATTAAAATAAAAGTTCATTATTGTTTCAAACCTTTGATGTTCCGTGTTTTCCGGATGCTTACCTTGCATGTCACTGGCAAAACAGTAAACGTCAAACAATTCCAGAGGGTCCCGTTTCCCATAATTCCTCACCCCTTGAGAAAACTCTGCGTGTCCAAAGCATCCGAGCTCGGGTCTCTGTACAGGATACCTGCGGAGAGACGACGGGTGTAAAATCTGACGAAACCTCTACACTGTGGGAACTGGCCAGATCCTGATATCCATATCTAAATAAAGCTGTGTGTTGTGTTCTGTGTTACAATTAAGTTTGACTCATCATCAACAAGCAGAATTTGTTTTAGCATTCTTTTACACATTATTAAACTAACTGTAGGAATGCATGAGATTTGAGGAGCGATGCTTGTGAGCAGAAACACTGAAGATCTGAGAAACACCTGACGCTCTGGTCTCTGAGCCATCCGGCCGCACAGCTGTTCATACTGGAGTGAAACCCCGCCCACAGCTGCTCAGGGGTCGCGACCTCTGCCGAACTCTCCTCACACGCGCGGATGGCCTCAGCGAACGACAGCGAGTAACGGGCCGCGGGAGAACGGTAGTGAAACACCACACCTGAAACATTAACACCAGAAAAACAACCTGAGCACAGTTTCTCTGCACAGACACAGATGAACACTGCACAATATTAACCTTCCTTTAATTAGCTTTAATTATCTTATTAACTTTTTTTTCTCCTTAAGAAGTGCTCAGAATAATTTAGATTTATATTATTGGCCATAATTTCAGCTATCACACAAACAATATCAATTTATTTATTTATAAATAAAAGTATTATTTTAAAATATTATCATTTTGCAACCAGTAGTGCTTCTTCTAAATGATGATTCCAGTTTAGGTTTCACTGAACTACAAAGAAAGATCTGGTTGGCAGGACTAACATCGGCCAAAAAGATAATTGCACAAAGATGGCTCCCTCCTCATACTTTATCTGTGCGACACTGGCTACTTCAGTTTCATGAAATAGTAATGTTAGAACTCTCAACAGCCAGAATAAATAAGGCTAGAGCCTCAACCATTGAGGCATGGAAAGTAGTTGCAAAGGATTTAACAGAAAAACTTCAAGTTTAGTAGAAATGAACGTGGGGTATATTTTGAATGTTTAACATGATTTATGTTGTACTTTGTTTAGCCTAAGGTTATCATATTGTAGATTGCCTCTATTTTTGTATGTATTTATTTATTTATTTCATATTTTATTTGTAAAAAAGTTTTTAATTTTGGAGTATCTATTATTTATATTGCATTTTATTTTATTTATTTATTTTATTTATTTTCTCTTCTTTAAATTTTGTAGGCAAATTGTTTTTGATTGCATATTTTTTTTTTTTTTGTTAAGGTGGCCTGGACTTGGGGACCGCTGGGGGGCTGGGTGGGGTGGGTTATTGGAGGGGTTTAGAGGGTCATTTTTGTATGGTATATTTTGTAGAAGAAATTGTATACAATTGTATATGACCCTTTCTTTGAAAAAGAAATAAAAAATTGATCCCAAAAAAAAAAAAAAAAAAAAAAAAAAAAAAAGAAGTGCTCAGAATAATTTAGATTTATATTATTGGCCATAATTTCAGCTATCACACAAACAATATCAATTTATTTATTTATAAATAAAAGTATTATTTTAAAATATTATCATTTTTATTTTAAAGTATTATTAATATTACTATTATTTTTTTTAATAATTTATTATTATTATTATTATTATTATAAAAAAACAATTTAATTCACTCAATAAAACTAAGTTACAATAAAAACTTGATTCATCCATCACTTTGTAAAAAAAAAAAGTTTTAATCTGTTTAGACTCATTACAAAATGTATTAATAAAATATAAATAATATTAATATATAATATTAATAAAAAGTATTATTATGGTTATTTCAGCTTCACATTAATAAACAGGAAAATAAGTGTTTATTTTTTTTTTATTAAATCAATAATGAAACTAGTTAGTGAAACTATCCCATTCAGAAATAATATTAAATAAAAACTCATATTTTTTAGCTTTTTAATGCAGCGTTATTCAGTATCATTTAAATACTATCACAGCATTCATTAATATCTTTAATAAGCTTTTATTTTTATATTTTCAGTTTTCATATACATTTTAGTTAAAGTTTTTGCAATTTTATTATGTGCTTTTGTCATTTTTATTGTCATTTCTAATTTTCCTAGACATTTATCGAGGTGTTTATCGAATATTAATCATTTGTTTTATTTCAGCTTTGTTGCCAGACACAATTCTTAAGCGTTTTACTTTACAATAACAACAATTTCAAAGACCATAATTTATCTTGAAATGTGTGTAATGCTGTAAGAAAGAGTGCATTAAAGTGCAATAATCGAATACTAAATCATCAAGTGTCATTATTCAGTTAAATTCAATTTAATGTTGATTCAGATCAGTTCAATAACAGCATCGACGTTGCAAACTGAGCGTGTTTATTCAGCTCAAATAAAATCACTAATACTCCTGAATATTAACAGTCTTTTACAGCACATTTGAGATGATTTATCTGTGGTTTAGCGTAATTTCTCTCATTAGGCGTCACCTGTTTTCCTAATTCAGGGGTAATCAATCTCACCGCTCTAATCAAAGAGTTACGGCCAATTAAGCAGTTAATGAGAGCCTCAGATGAAAATGAAAATAAAGCTGAGCTAAAGTTAGACGAGGAAAGAGGGAAAAAGCTCCAATGAATATGATATTGACAGTCTTAATGAAGTTAATGAAAGGGTAATTAATTCACAGCAGACTAACGAGCCACAGTTTTTCCTCAATGTTTATCTGAAAACTGCTGTTCAGGCTTCGGATGTGGTCATGTTACTCTAAGACCACTTTGATTTGATAATGATTTTAACTTAATCACTGGGGGTTTATGGACAAATATATTAAGCTGTAATTTTTTCTTAATTAAAGTGCTAAATTAGGACCTTACAGAGAACATTATTACTGCGGTGATGTTTTTTGTAAAGCTGATATAAAACGATGTCAACTGTGAAAAGGGCTGTATAAATAAAATATTACACTATCATAATATTTTATAAATATTATAAAATGATTTTAAAAACACCAAAATATTATATATTAATATCAATAATAATTTTTATTATATAAGATTTCTTAAAATACAATTACAATTTTAATTTAATTATAAATTAAAACTGCTAATTTGTAGATATTTTTGATAAATGTCGAGGCAGTGCTACTTTAGTATTATTTATATACTAATTATATTATTAATCAATATTTTGAACTAGCTTTTATTTTTATATTTTCACTTTTAATTTAAATTTTAGGTCAAGTTTTAATAATTTTGTTATGTGCTGTTCAAGTTTTTCTATTTGTATTTATTTAGATTTAGATTCAACAGTTTTATTTATTTCTTTTTGTAATTGTATTTAATTTTGTAACTTCAAACTTATTTTTGTTGCCAATGCAACATTTCAAATTTTAGTTTCAGTTTAAAAATTTTCATCTAATATTTATATTTTTGTTTATTTCAGAATTATTTCAATTAACAAAATGTGTATTCAACAAAATCTGTGAACTGCTATAAAATATACATGAACAATCCATAATAATTACAATAACACTGCATTATTAATTATATTATAAATTCAAACTCTTAATTTCCAGCTTTTGTTTACAATTAAGTATTATTTAAATACTATTACAGAATTTGTAAATAATTTAAATAAGCATTTTTTCTTTCAGTTTTAATTTTAGATGGTTTTAGTAATTGAATGTCCTTTTGACATTTCTATTACTTAAAGCTTTGTTTAATTATTTCTTATTTTAGTGTTACTGTATTAATTTTAGTACTTTGACAGCTTAAACTTATTTTATTCAATTTCAAATTTCCACAGAAATCTCAGAAATTTTTTCCTCTAATATTTATTTTTTTAATTATTTCAGCTTTATTTCAGTCAACAATCCTATTTTATACTAAAATCTGTCTATAAAATATGTATTAAGCCTAGGAATACTACAGCAACTGCATCTTTATGTTAAATAATTTTTAATAGAAATTTATTAATAATGATTAATACAAATTCTTAATTTCTAGCTCGTTTACATTTTTAAGGCAGTGTTATTTCTGTATTATGTATATACTAGTATTTATTAAAATTTTGCATTAGCTTTTATTTTATATTTTCTGTTTTCATTTTAGTTTTTAGCTTTTGTAATTTTTATTATTTTTTAAAGATTTCTAAAAATACTTCTATATAGATTTTTCTTCTTTCGTACTTCATCTTAAACTTTTTCTTACAAATGTTTACTTTAAAGTTTCTCACCCATTTCATTTTAATATCAGCTTAATTTCAATTACGGAAAACTATTTCTAATAGTTTTAGTTAACACCGTTTCAAGTACCATATCCCCATGTGTGACGCTATAAAATATCTCTGAAACAGTTCAGGAAAAGTACAATAGTTGAACATTAAAACAGTCGAGGGCCGGGTTTCCCAATAACGATTGATCTTAGCGCTTAAGAGCGTTTTCTACGAGTAATTTTACGATCGTTCGTTGTTGTTTCACGTGCGTTTCCCAACAATGAACGTAAAGCAATGCTTCAAGTGTTACTCATGAGTCGCTGTCCGTTTGTCAAGTGCTGAAACGTCACCTCGTAATTGTAGTAAACGATCGTTTATTGATGATATGATACTTGGATATAATAACTATAATACAATACGATATTATTTTATAGTGTACAGTATAATACTTTAAATAATAATATATAATATACTAATATGCACTTCGGCAAGTCTCTGACATAATTTTTTCCCCCAGTCTTTGAAGCATTTCCTACATTACTTCTTCTTTTGTTGTTGTTGTTGTTGTTCAGTCATTTAATTTAAATTTGTATTTTTTTTTCTATTTTATTTTGTAATTCTTTCATTTATAAATTATAAAAAAATAAAAATAAAGAAAGAAAACGAGTCATAAAGTGTACAATAAAGCACAATCGAATCCTTATATTATAATCACATTGCATTTGAATAAAGTTCAAGGTGTAATCTTCTGATTGTCCTGCAGGTGGTCGCATACGTCTGTCTTCTTACGATGCATTTATGGTTTAACGATTTCTCGAGATCAGTCGTAGAGCTACGATGATTTTCAAGTGCTACTTAAGATCAGTCGTACGATCGGTTTACGAACTTCTTAGGTTTACGAAGCTTTCGGGGAACTCAGCCCAGTTCGTGTGGATCTCACCTGTGACCTCCAGGTTGACCGTATCCTGCTCATAATGTTCCCCGAGGGCGAGGATGCATCGGAAAGTGCCGGAATCATTGGAGCGGAGCTGGGAAAGCGCCAGAGACGCGTTGAGAGGGTCAGCAGAGCACCCGGGCAGACTGACCCGACCCATGTACGCCTGGTGCACCCTGACCACCCCGTCCCGAGCCGAGAGCACCGTCCTCTCCTGCGCTCCGGAGCCGTGGGTCCAGTGGATGAACGGGCCGTGTCCCGGGACCAGGACGGACGGAAGGGTGAACACACACGGGAGGAGGGCGGATTCGGCTAAAGGTCGCCGCAGCGGAGGATGGGTCACTCTCCGGACCGTCACCAGAGATTCGGCTCGAGTCACAGCTGACAGAGCAACAGAAGCAGGTTTAAAGGTACAGCGGGCTACATTTGCTGCATGTGTTTAAATTATTTCTGGTAAATATTCATGGTGTATAATTACTTACAAGAGCACATATAAAACAATATTTTAGTATCATTAAAAAAAATGTGATTCTAAGTACTGTATGTAATATGTTTCTATTGAATTTGTGTAACAATCTTTATTTACATGAGTATAAATAAAAGGCAGTAAAACAAAAACAGCAAACACGAAAATACCATTTAAATTTTATTATATCCTCATCATTTTATTATATTTGTTTAAAAACTCAGAATTTATTATCATATTTTATAATAAATATTGCATCTATTCCCATGGTATATTAGTCATGATATATATATATTTTCTGTTTCATATATATACATGAAATATATCTAAATATTAAAAATATTAAATATATTTGTAAATATTTTAAAATACTGTATGTCTATATTAATTATTCTAGTTATTTTACTAAATGAGCAAATGAGAAATAAAATATGTTTTAAGTACTAAAATATCTAAAACTAAAATAAATAAAAAATATTTTCTATTTTATTTCAAGTTAATGTTTATTTAATTTGAAGAGATTAAAATGTTTTTCATAATTTTTGAAATCGTTAATTATTAATTTTAGTTATTTTACTAAATTGGCAAATTAAAAATAAAATAAGTTTTAAGTACTAAAATATCTAAAACTAAAATAAATATATATTTTTTTAATTTTGTTTCAAGTTAACGTTTATTTAATTTCAAGTAATTAAAATGTTTTTCTTATTATTTTTAGTTATTTTACTAAATTAGTGAAATAAAAGTTAAATAAAAATACGTTTGAAATTGATATAAATATGGTTTGTTATATTTCAGTTAACGTTTATTTGATTTCGGGTAATTAAAATGTTTCTCATAGTTTTGGAGATTGTTAAATATTAATTTTAGTTATTTTACTATATGAGCAAATGAAAAATGTAATACAAATAAGTTTGACACACTAAAAAAATTACTAAAACTAAACTAGATATAATTATGGTTTATTTCAGTTAATGTTTATTTAATTTAATGAAAATGTTTTTTTTCATAGCTTTAGAGGTTATTAATTATTTATTTTACTTATTTTACTAAATGAGCAAATTACAAATTAAATAAAATATATATGTAAATATGGTTTATTTTTTTCAGCTAATGTTTATTTAATTCCAATCAATGAAAATACTTTTTATGGTTTTAGAGTTTATAAATTAATAGTTTTAGTTATTTCACTAAATGAGCTAGAAATTAAATAAAATAAGTTTTTGTGGTTTTATAAATTATTAATTTTAGTTATTTTAGTTAAGACAAACTAAAAGAAAATGAAAAATGTTGCCTTGACAATTAGCTGAAATAAAATAGGTCTGAATTTATTTATATGTTTTTAAATTAATTATTAATTTGAGCTATTTTTGTAAAATCTGAAGCTTGTGTTGATATTAAAGATGCCTTCCTATAAAGATAAATCCTTAAAGATGTTCACTAATGTTTCAAAGTTTGAGATTAGTAAAAAAAAATTATACTTTTATTCAGCAAAGAAGCATTAAATGAATCAAAAGTGGCAGTGGAGACATTTATAATGTTTCAAAAGATTTCCATTTCAAATAAATGCTGTTCCTTTGAACTTTCTATTCATCAAAGAATCCTGAAAGATAAAATGTATCAGTTTTCACAAAAATTGTAACAGTTTTCAACATTGATAACAATCAGCATACAGTATTTCTGGAGGATCATGTGATGCTGAAGACTGGAGTAATGAAGCTGAAAATACAGCTTTGAACACAGAAATAAATTACAGCTTTACAGATATTGACATAGAAAATAACTAGTTTAAGCAGTAATAATATTTCACTTTTTTACTGTATTTTTGATTAAATTAATGCACCCTTGGTGACTTATTTAAAAAATAAGGTCTCTTGGTTAAACATTTATTCGTGATGAAGTTGCCTTGTAAGTGCATTACTGTAAACTCATTTCCCATTGGCTTTTACACGCAGATGAAAGCTCAAATCTGCATTTCGATGGTCTATTCACCCCCACAGGCTTGTCTTTATGCAAAAACCAATGAGATGTAACTCAAAGTGTAACTCAAATCTGATTTACTACTAAATAAAAAAGATTATGTTTTACATGAAGAAAATGAAGTCCATTTCCTCCTTCAATCATCATGAGCATAATTTCGATTCTAAGTACTGTATGTAATATGTTTCTACTGTATTTGTGTATAAATTAAAGGCAGTAAAACAAAAACAACAAACACGAAAATACCATTTACTTTCTATTATATCCTCATCATTTTATTATAATTGTTTAACAACTTATTATAATTTATTTTATAATTTATTATCATATTTTTATAATAATTGCATCAATTTCCATAGTATATTAGTCATGATATATATATTTTTTGTATATATATATATATATATATATATATATATATATATATATATATATATTTATATATATATACACACACACAAACAAAAATTTCATCAGTACAAATTAAAGGCATACTGCTATGATGTACCCTATATTAATTATAATATTTATACAATATTCCAATTTTTTTACATCGATGAGATAAAAAATAATTATATATATATATATATATATATATATATATATATATATATATATGCATATTACATTGTTATAATTTTATATAAACAATAAATATATTATTTATTTTATAATGTAATTTACATAACTGAACAGATTTAAAAAATATGGAATTTAAATGCATATAAGTATACACTGTAAATATTTTATCAATTTATTTATTCGTTACATTTTTATACATTTATAAATATTTTTTATTCATACATTTTATATTCATTTGAATTTTAGTTTTAAAAGCATTTTTTATACATTAATTTTAATTTTAATTTTAGTAATCATGTTGTTAGCATATAACAAACATGAGAAAACAGCACAAGTACATTTTACACACGTCACAAAATCAATCCCACAACTGGTGTTCATAAATAAGATGCCATCAGACAAAGTGGGTAATACACTTTCTCTCTCTCTCTCTCGCTCACACACACACACACACACACACACACACACACACACACACACACACAGACACACACACACACACACACACACACACACACACACAGACACAGACACACACACACACACACACACACACATACACACACACACAAATAAACACCTCTGCACCTTTACACCTCTCAGCCTCAACATCATAACCATGGCAACCGCTGCTCAGTAACCAGGAGCGACGGGAGGAGGGGTGTTTGCTCGATTCACTAAATCTGATTCGCGCCCGTCCAAACATTCAGCTCCAACAACACACAGCACACAGCAGCTGATCTGCTGCGAGCCCAGGAGCTGCCCACAGAGACCAGAGTCACAGGACGAGCACTGATCCTAAACACTGCCGGCAGCTTCATGTACACTACTGAGACGCCTAGTTAGGGCACAAACCGCAGGTTATGGCAGAAATACACGTCCATCGTTAATAAGGCAATGCCAGAATCAGTGTTGATATTGTTAGTAACTAAAACTAAAATGAAAACTGCAAAAAAAATATTTAAATTGATAATAATTAAATAAATGATTAATTGAATATATTAAATAAAATATAAATATTACATGAAAAACTGAACTAACTTAAAATAAGCTTAAGTTGAAGTAATTACTAAGACTAAAAATGAAATAAATATAAATTAAAGCTAAATATTAAAAATAATAATAATAAAAAAGGACTGCACTGAAAAAGAAATATATATTTTTTTTAAGTTAAGTGGTTGCAAACAATTTATTTTATCTACATTAAAAAAAACGTTGGAAATTAGTCAATTATTTATTTATTTAAATGTAGCTAAAATAAATTGGTTGCAAACACTTATGTTAAAATTGTTTTGTAAATTCAGTGAATTTTTTTTTTCAGTGTAATGCATATAACAAAATAAACAAAACTTAGAAATATTGTCTTGGCAAGTATTTAAAAACAAGTTTAATAAGTACTAAGAGTACTAAAACTGAAATAATTAAATTAAAGCTAAATAAAAATATTTGTATAAAAAATGACTAAAGACTGAAATCAATTTACTAATAAAATTACTAAAACCGAAATAAACATACATTAAAACTAATTTCAATATTTAAATTTTGAAATTTAATTTATAATTATTTATTATAAAAACTAAAAAAAATGGCAAAGCAAATGAAAAACAAAACAAAGAAATCTTAAAAGTAAAATTAAATGAAAAGAGAAAATATCAAAATAAAAGGTATTTCCAATATTAATACTAATATCATTTAATCAGCCTCAAGTTATTCCAAACCTCTCAGTTTCTTTCTTCTTTTTGGACACAAAATATATTTTGGAAACCGAACAGTTTTTGGTCCCCATTGACTTTCATAGTATTTTCCCCCATACTATGGAGGTCAATGGGTACCAGCAACTGTTTGGTTTCCAAGATTCTTCATCAGGAGAAACTCCTACGGGTTCAGAACAACTTGAGGAAGATTCAGTTCAGTTTTCTGTGAACTATCCCTTTAAGAATGTTCTCATCTGCTTGTTAAAGATTGTGCTTAAGACAAAACTTGAATAAACTAGAACTAAATCCAATCTTAAGTCTTAAATCTTCAAAGGTAAGGTAAGATGTTTGATGGGGTTGTTTAAATATTGAGCTTGATCTGCAAATCATACAATCAAATAAACACAATTTTCAATAACTGCAGTGAAAAACATTATTATGAACTTCTTAGAATTAATTGTGAGAAATTTCTTTACTTCTTCCTTAAGAATATCCGGAAATTTCTAAAACTATAGCTGAAATAAATATAAACTAAAGCTTAATAGATATAAATATAACATATATAAAATATAAATATAATTATTTATAAAATTAAATAAATATAATTATTATAAAATTAAATAAATATAATTATTATATAAAATTAAATATACAAATACAAAAAAACAAAGATTAATAAAAATGCATTTATAAATGATTGAAAAACAGTTGTTATTATTATTATTATGATTATTATATATTAGATAAATGGATGCATTTAAAAAAATAAAAGAAAATCATCTTAATTAATAGATTTTTTCATTTCATTTATTCATTTTTCAAATGATTTCTAATTTAGTAAATAATGTTAAATAAATATACATTTATTGTCCTGCATGTGTTTTAATACTGTATCTTTAAATAAAATAGTGTAATGCATTAACAAATTAACTAATCTGACCCTATAATGTAAAGTTTTAACAACATTTTAAAAAGAAAGGTTTTTTTGTTAATGCAAAGAAAATCAATGGGGTTGTGTTTCCTTCAAAATGTCACAGAAGAAAGTCTTAAGCACAAACATGATGTTTTAAATAGAATTGACATTCTGCATTCAATACCAACTCATGCAAAACCTTGCTTTAAATTGTATCATTTCAGAACCTTGAGGTGTTTTTCATCGACTTGATCAGAAAAATCATCCAATCAGATAAAAGATAAATCGTCTTAAGGATTTTGAGAACTTAACATTTTTTACAAACTTGGAAGTAATCGTAAGAAATTTCTTAACTTCTTTCCTAAGAATATTTGATTTCAGAACTTTCTAAAAACTAAAACTGAGATATAAATAAAAGCTAAATAGAAAAACAAAGATAAAAAAATGTATAATTGGATGGATTATTATTGTTATTTATTGGATTGATGCATGGATATTTAAAAATATATATCTTTTTGAAAAATATAATAAAATTACAGGATCAAGAAATTGTCAAAATTGTCATTGTATCCATACAATTTACCATTATTTTAGTATAATTTAATACTATTATGCCTATATGTTTAATTAAATTTATTAATATTTTGAATTTGTTTTATTTATTTATTTATTTAATTTTTAAAATTTTTAATGTTTGCCTTTTCTTAAAAAAATAAAATAAATAAATATATATATCAGTTAAACAGCTAAAATAATTACAACTAAAAATGAAAAAAAAAATATTTTAAGCAGTATAACTAAAGGAGGTTAGAAATTATACTTTGGAAATTAACTGAAATTTATATATATATATATATATATATATATATATATATATATATATATATATATATATATATATATATGTTTAAGCATTTCTATTTCATTTTATTTCAATTAACATTTATTTTATTAAAGTCATGATAGTTTAAGTTAATGATAATGTTTAAAAACGTTTGTCAACTACCTTTTTATTCCATGATAAGACAATAAAAAATGTAATTTAACAATTATTGCAACTATATCAACACGCAATGTTTTTTCAAAAGACCTTTTGACCTACAAAAAAGACAAAATAGGACAGATTTTTTTTTCTAAATTACAATTACTGTTTTAATAAACATAACACATGAACTTAATTCATATTATAAATATTAAGAATTAATAGGAGGAATTTTACCAGTTTTAGCTTTTGAGATATCTTCTTGTTTTTTATTAATTTATAATAAAAATAAAAACAGGAAATAAACAAGGTCAAATAAACAAGGCATCTGCATTGGTGTTCTGTTGATTTGTTCTTACATGAAAGTGCAATAATTTAGTTGTAAAGTAAAAATAAATGTTCTCAAATGACTAATAATTGTGACTTTAATTTAGAGTTGAACCATTATCATACAGTACGACTAAACAGATCTAAAATATGACTGATTGCAACTAAACGTCCAAACATTACTTAAATCTTAATCTCAGGTGTAAAATGTAATCTCTAAGAATGAACAAATTACTATTTTCTCTTGTGTTCAGATGAAATAATGTACAGGTCTGTCATAATTACAGCAGAAGCACGTGACACTGCTCTTTCCAGCCGTCACTGAACTGTGTGAGCGCACCCAGATGCATGAGCTTACATTTTGGTTCAAATGCTGTTAAGAGAGAAAGAGAACTCACCGCATTCTGTGGAGAACACAAGCAGAACCGCAAGAACCCTCAGCCCGGAAGCGCAGACACACACCATCCTGTGTAGAGAGCAATGAGAATAATCAAAAAACAATACTGGCTGTGTTTCAATTCCTATTACTATACTAACCATGTACTTCACTGACAATGAGAAGGTAAACACTTTTGAGTGTGTACTAAGAGAGTGCAGTATTAGACGACCTCCCATGTCTTGCATATAGACTACTGAGGTTATGTCTTGGGTTTTAGACCAAGAACGTGTATTAACAAAGTTAGTTTGGATTTTAAAGTTGATCTGGAGCAATATGTTAAATGTACTTAATGTAGGGCTCTTTGATTTCCAGAAACGTCTATTGTACAGTAGAACCTATGTCTTGATGAAATACTACTAGCCTATAATTAATAATAATATTAAAACTTTATTTTTAAAAAGGAACTTTTAAGGCACTTTGTTTGACAAAAATATTAATGGCTTTATTTAACATTCATTTGATTAAAAGATAAACTTAATTAATATTTTATGCCTATATTTGATTACCAGAACAATCTAAATACACAGAATTTCTGGTTTAAAAAAATAAAAAAATAATTTTATATGACCCTATTATTGTAAAAAAAATAATAATAATAAAATTAAATATATATATGTTTTATGATTTCAGTTATTTAGACATGCTTTTGATTATTACAATTTAATAAAAAAATTTAAATGGAATCCAGAAAAAAAAAAAAAGTGGTTAAAATAAAACGATTTTGAGAAAAATAACTATGTATTTAATAGGGCCATAGAATTAAATTTTTATTAAACTTGTAATAAATTGCTGTTAAGCTGTATACATTTCATGATTTCAATTGATTAAACATGCTTTTTCATTAATAGAATTTAATTTAACCATTAAAAATAAGTAAAAAAAATACACAATCCAGAAAAATTTAAATGAAAAAATAAAAAAAGGAAACATTTATAATTTAATAGAGCCCTAGAACTGAGCTGATAAAAAAAACAGTGCAGATGGAAAATGAAAGAGCTTTATTAGGTGGACTGTGTGTCCTTTATAAAGGAAACAAAGGAGAATATGAATATTAATGCAGTGGCAGGACGCTGGTAAGGAAGATTTTTTTTCTTTTGTAATCCAACACTAGCCACCCGTCAGATACACCATCAACAACACTCTCAGAATAGTAATCAGGCCTCTCTCCCACAGTTTGACTGAACTTCCCCTCGCTGTACGTCTCTCTGTGGGTGGTCTGTCTTTCAGTATCCTTCACGCCTTCTCTAATCCGGCTCAGATAGGAAATGTCTGGCTTCCGGAAAATTGCTCTCTATATTCTATTCTTTTAAGTGTAATGAAACACACATTAACACTTGCCCACGCAGCAGCACACATCAGCTACAGCCTGGTACCAGCACAGAACATGGTAGCAATCACTTAGCACCACCCATAACAAACTAGAAACACCCTAATGATGATTCAAGTAGCCAGTTTTCATGTTCCTATCACCCCCTCGCAATGAACTATAACACCCTATCAACCACACAGCAATGCCCTAATGACCTACAACCTCTTAATAACCAAAGCGCTGACTGCAAAACCCTAGTGACTGCTTAGCTACACCCTAAAAACCACCCAGCAATGCACTGGCAAACACGACCACCCTAGATACCACCTAGAGCCCCATAACAACCACTTAGCAACACCCTAGCAACAACCCAGAACCCTCAGCCACCACCTAGCAAAGCCCTAGTAGCCAATCAGAACCCCCTAGTTACTTAGCAACACCCTAGTAGCTAGAACCCCTAGTAACCAATTAGCAACTATCTATCTATGTCCCAGAACACCATAACCACCTAGCAATACCCTAGTAACCACCCAAACCCCCTAGCGACCCCCTAGTTCCCTTTTAGCAACATCCTAATGACTACCTAGAGCCTTTAGTAACTGTTAATCAACACCCTAGAGACAATCCAGAACCCCAACAACTTAGCAATACCTTAGTAACCCCCAGAACCTCCTTCTAACTGCTTACGAACACCCTAGCGACCACAAAGAATCATTATCAATTAGAAATACCATAGTAACCCCCAGAATCCAGAAGTAATTGATTAGCAACACTCTAGCAGCCACCCAAAACACAATAACCAACTAACAATGCCCTAGTGTCCACCAAGAACCCCCCAACAACAATCTAGCAACACCTTAGTAACTCCCAGAACACCCTTGTAACTGCTTAGCAACACCCTAACAACCACTCAAAACACCATAACCAAGAAGCAATACCCTAATAACCCTCAGAATTCCCTAGTACCCATTTAGCAACCCTAGTTATTGCTTAGGAACACCCTAACAACCACCCAAAACACTTCAACCATGTAGAAATACCCTAGTAACCCCCAGAATCCCCAAGTGATTGATTATCAACACCCTAACAACTACTCAAAACACCATAACCATGCAGCAATACCCTAGTAACCCCAGAATCCCCTAGTACCCATTTAGCAACACCGTAGCAACCATTCAAAACACAATAACCACATAGCAATACCCTAATAACCCTCAGAAATCCCTAGTACCCATTTAGCAACCCTAGTTACTGCTTAGGAACACCCTAACAACCACCCAAAACACTTCAACCATGTAGAAATACCCTAGTAACCTCCAGAATCCCCAAGTGATTGATTATCAACACTCTAGCGGCCACCCAATACATCATAACCACATTCCAATACCCTAGTAACCTCCTGAATTCCCTAGTATTCCCATTTAGCAACACCTTAGAAACTATTCAGAACTCCATAACCACTTAGCAATACCTTAGCAACCCCCAGATTTCCCTAATATGCATTTAACAACACGCTAACAACCACCTAGAACACCATAACTACTTAAAAATCCCCTAGTAGCCCCTAGAAATCCCCTAGTTACTGCTTAGCAAAACCCTAACGATCACCCAAAACACCATAACCACCTAGCAACACCCTAGCAACCCCAAAAAGTCCATAGTACCCATTTAACAACACTCTAACGACCACCCAGTACATCATAACCACATAAAAATACCCTAACAACCCCCAGAATTCCCTAGTACCCATTTAGCAACACCTTAGCAACCATTCAGAACACAATAACCACCTAGCGACACCCTAGCAACCCCCAAAATTCCATAGTACCAATTTAACAACACTCTAACGACCACCCAGTACATCATAACCACATACCAATATCCTAATAACCCCCAGAATTCCCTAGTACCCATTTAGCAACACCTTAGCAACCATTCAGAACACAATAACCACCTAGCAACACCCTAGCAACCCCCAAAATTCCATAATATCCATTTAACAACACCCTAACGACCCCCAATACATCATAACCACCCTAGTAGCCCCTAGAATCACCTAGTTACTGCTTGGAAACAACCTAACAATCACCCAAAACACCATAACCACCTAGCAACACCCTAGCAACCACTTAGTACACCCAGTACCCATTTAGCAACATCCTAACAAGCACCGAAAACTCCTAAGCAATCAATCAGCTAAGAAAAGCTCTCTGGCTCACTTAACTTCATGGAGCTGTAATGAGAATGAGCATAAGGAGGCCTCAGCCAGTTCAAGAGAGGCTGAGAGATCAGGAGGGTGTGAACCTGGTGTCAATCAGCAGGACATGTGGAGTGATGTCACGCCCTCTATCCATTATGCATGTGGCGAGGACTCGCTCCTTGATCTCTCTCGACTGGCACCAGCATCACTACACTCAGCTTACAGCTCACAAACACTCTGCCAACAGCAGCTCCACAGGGAAACATGGAGAGAGGAGGAGAGACGCCAGCATTTAAGAGCCAAAAAACACAGGAGACAGCCAGAGAGAGAGAGAGAGAGAAATATGCAAATAAAAGGGACGGAAGACTTATTTAGGGGCATGGGAAGGTCGTGCACCAACTCGAGTCCAGCATTGAAATGTCAGATGAGTTTCTGAGCGAGCGAGCAGCTATTCTCTCTACTGTAAACGCAAACTCGCTGAAACTCCAGGCGTTTAGCATTTCAATTCCTGAAGGATTCGGCAGCGCTTTTGTCAGAGGTGATTTAACTCGCATCAGTTAGCTGTGCTATTTACAGCGGTAATTAGAGACACAGCTGAGGCCGATTCAAGAGTGGGACTTTAACAAACCTCATTACTGGAACTGCAGCATTTATGATAAGCAAACGCTAGAAGGACGGTGTGTTTATGGGACGTTTCAAAGCCGTCTCGTAGCCTACGGCTGTTTGATGCATACTGCAGTAAAACAACAAGCACACAGCTTTTCTTATCAGCTCGCCTGTAAACAACAAGCGAAGAACTAATCACCGGATTCTTGGACTAAATGGACAGTTTTTGGTCAAAATAAGATGCAAAAATTACAGTTTTTACTGTATTTTCATCAAACAAATACAGCTTTGCTCTCTGCATTCACTTTATAGCTCTTATCTCTTACTGGATAACAACTAATGACTCATTTGTTTCTATTTTTATTTCTACTATGGGAGTTTAAGTGAAAGATTCGATATAAGCTATAAAGCACAACATCTAAATAATAAAACAAGAAGAAAAGGAGACAGATGTCTGATTGACAGCTTGCAAAACAAGTTATATGTCAGACAGACTGAGATAAACTGTCTGAAATGTCATATTATGCGAGTATGAACACAAAGAGCGTTTTTTGTTTTGTTTTTGAGGTGTCTTTATCTGCATCTTAAACAGAAGAAGGGGAAGCAAGTTTACAAATGATACAGAGTGAAGAAAATCAATTTTGAAGAGATATTTCCTGACACAAACGGGAAAACAATAAAATAATGACTGTGCTTTAGCTTTTAGTATTAATATTCTGTCTTCTTGATCTAAAAGACTGAAAAATTATACGAAAGTCATGCACATAAATAGAAAATAATGATAAATAGAAAGCATTTAAAAACTTAAGAAATGAAAACGATTTCCATTCAGAAATTGTATACATTTTTTAATAATTACAAAGAATCGACAAGTAACACACTGAATTATACAAGCAATTTTGAAGCAGAAAGACTGAAATAGTATTTTATTTTAAAACACACTCCAATAATGCTTGTTTTACTCAAAACTATAAAAAAAAATTAGTAAAAAAAAGAAAGAAAAAAATGCACATCTAGGAAAAAGTTTCAACACAAATATTTAATATAATATTTAATATTTATCTTAAAACATTTTATCACACATTCACATGAAATACAACTAGAAAAACTAATTTCTATTCAAGTTCAAAACTTTGGGTCAGTAAGATTATTATTTTTTTTTATCAAGAATGCATTTTGAGCAGCTTAAATTTTACAATATATTCACATAGAAAGCACTTATTTTAAATTGTAATAATATTTCACAGTCTGTACTGTATTACTGACCAAATAAGTGCAGTCTTGGCAAGAAGAGACTTGGGCTAAATAAGGTTTTTGAAAGATTAGCCACAACGTTTGGATGCTAATGTAACTTTTGTAATGTAACTTAGCAGTTTTTGTCTTATTACACAACAAATGAATCAGTGAATGATTCTGGGACAGTCCGCAGAAACTGTTATTTGACTTTCTTCCCCACTAGATAATAAATGTGGAATCACGCATCTCAGATAAACCAACTATGATTAGTGGTGGATGGTTCTTAAACTACAGAGTCTACCAAACTTCAGGAGCTATGCTTAACTATCCCCATAGTGGTTCATGATCTTATTTTTTGAGTTAAAGTTAAAGGCACTGAGTTGGTTTGAAGTCAGACATGACTGACAGTTTCTGAAAGCAGCCAATCTGTGTGCTCAGACTAGTTAAACTCTCATTGTCAAGCCAAGAAAAAGCCCAAAGATGCTTTGCATGTCTAATGTCGGTGATTAATTCAGCGGCTCTTAATTCCACTTGGCATTTTCTGATTAAATCAGCGTCTGTGTTTTCCAGGCTGCTCAAACGCAGTGCCAGGGGCTCGCTCCCCGTGTGACTTCATCAAAGCGAGACGCGGCTGACACTGATGCTGGACGCTGTGGATGCAGTAATTGGCAGCCGCTGGATCGCTCGCTCTGTGTCGCCGCTGCTTCATGCCGTCGGTGTTTGATTGGTTTGTGTGAGTCTGCGCTCAGTGCCGGTTTGTCTGAGGGAATGAGTGAATCTGGGGACTCCAGCTTCTGGGAAATCAGCAGGTTTAAAACACAGAAAGTCATGAAGAGAAACCAGTCTGTGGGCTGAAATCTAAACTTCAAACCGAATGAAACGACTCTGTAAAACATTTCTTCTGAAACTATTGCTTCAATTAGATGTTTTTCATTTATGTATCTATTTGTTTATTTTTTTTTACCTGCTTGCTGATTCACAGTTAAGACATTCTTAATTATCTACATTTCAATCCAGTTCTACAAATGTTAACAAAACTAGTATAGCTTATTGTTGCATTTTACATTTTCATTTCAGTTCAAGTTATAGTAATCTTTCTGTTTTTGTCATTTTTATTGTTTTTTTTCATTGTTTTTTATTTCAAGTAACAAAAACTTGTTTTATTGTTTTAATTTTAGTTTACTATAATATGTTTTTTTTAAATAATAATAATTGCAAAGTTTAAATTAAATAAGATATATAGATAGCCTGTAACAAAATTGTTACAACTAAAAGTAAAATCAAAAGATTTCAATAATTCAAAACATTAATAAATACTTTAATAGTATAAATAATATTAATGATCTAAAATTACTAAAACTAAAATAAAGTTGAATAAAAACATAACACAAAACTAATAAAAATCACAAGCACATAAACAAAATAATAAACCTTAAACTGAAACTATGATTAAAAGAAAATATAAAAATTACAATATAATTTACTAGCAAACTAATAAACTAATAACTGGTAATATAATATAAAGTAATATAACTGGTTCAATCAAAAGTGCATAATTTTACCCAATATTTGGGCTTACAGTGTATTTTTAAGCAAATTAGATTACAGCATCCTTAGTCAACACAATTATTGCAATATAAAGTAACATGCAAATATGCATAAAAATACACCATAAACACAATTAATGCATGTTGCTAAGTGACATGCAAATATGCATAAAAATACACCATAAACACAAATATTGCATGTTGCTAAGCAGTGTATTTTCATGCAAATTTGATTACTGCATCCTCAGCATGGCAACATATGCAGGTCGTTTCATGAGGTTCCTCTCCTCTACAGACAGAATGCAGGAAAGCGGCTCACTAGGATCTCTCTGAAGTCTCAATGTGAGCAGTTTCACTGATGAGTCAGAGAGTTTGTTTTTCTGCCTCTTTGTATAACTCTAAAGGACTCGTGTAGCTCATCAACACATCTGAGAGAAAATAATGAGAGATAATGAGCATTAATGAGCATTTCACTCCACTCCAATGCCTCTTCAGACTCAAAGAGGGCTGAGACATTAAAACAACAAACAGCCTCGAAGCACACACCCCTCAGGATACTTCAGAGCTCAAAATGCCATCAAACTCTGCAGAGGAAAACTAAATTTTCCTAGGCCAAAATCACTGGCCCTGTATTAAATATTATAAAGAGCCGTTTTAAAAAAACTTATACAATACTATTCAAAGGTTTGTGGTCAGTGACTTTCTTTTTAAATAGTTAGTACTTTTATTCAGCAAGGATGCATTAAATAGATCAAAAGTAACAGCGAAGTCATTTAGAATGTTACAAAAGATTTCTGTTTCAAATAAATGCTGTTCTTTTGAACTTTCTATTCATCAAAGATTCCTAAAAAATAAAAGGCATCAAAGTTTCCAAGAAACTGTTAAGAGTATGTAGAGTTCCAGCATGTTTTAAAGCAGCTATTCTCATTCCAGTGCCAAAAAAGTTTAATATTGGTTGCTTAGATGATTACAGACCAGTTGCTCTGAAAATATTTGAGCGATTGGTGCATCTAATTCCTAAAATCTATCTCCTATAAGGCTAATATGTTGGTTGACGATGCTGTGGCTCTGTGTATCCATAAAATTTTCCAACACCTTGAAGCACCCAATACTTCTGTCAGAGTCCTTTTTGTAGACTATAAATCAGCATTTTATTATTCCAGTTAAACTTAAATGATTAAATGAAAGCAATTGTGGATTAAACACTACCTTGCTTTTTGGATTTGGTTTTTTTTTGCAGAACAGAACACAAGTAGTTCAAATTAACAGTATATTTTCAAGTCCCAAGACAATCAGTGTTGGGGCCCCACAAGGATCTGTACTGTCACCACTATTGTTTTCTGTATACACTAATGATAGTGTTTCACATTGTAAATCAGTGCAATAATAATGACAAATAGAAAGGAGGTTTCTACACTGTTTGGACTTGTACTCTTAAGTAGAAGTTGAATGTCCTTAAAACAAAGGAAATGGTGTTTGATTTCAGACGGAGGACAAATGCTGTTCTGCCATTGACTATTAATGGTCCGGACATTGAAAATGTTCAACGTTTTAAGTTTCTTGGGACTATGATCTCTGCAACATTAAAGTGGGTGACAACCTAAGAGGCATTATTTAAAAATCCCATCAGTTTTTTTTTCTTAAGACAGCTTTAAAAAGTTTGGCGTATTAAAAGTTGGTATGTTAAATTTTTACAGAGCTGTCATTGAAAGCGTGCTGACTCACAAGCATGCTGAGAAACTTATAGTGGGTTTTGGTAGCTCCACAGCTCAGCAGAGAAGTCAGATTAGTAACATAACTCGAAAATACACATACATCAGAATGAAGCGACTCTTATATTCAATCCAGTTTAAATCTAATCCGGTTCTGGAGCAGCGCTGACATTTTACATCCAAGGAAGTCTGTGGGAGTCAAAACCACCCACAGCAAAGACAAACCACACATCTCTCTGATATATCTTCTGTAGACAGCAAAGACATCTAAAGGAGAGCAAGCAGATATGTATATAAACTGTCAATATGCTGTTGACAGATGTTTTTTATTCAGGCTGATATATTAATATCAAATAATGATAATTTAAATTACAAAAATGTTTTCAGTGTAATTAAAAACAAAAATAGTACAAAAAATTCATCAAAAAATATATTTTAATAGCAAAAACAATTGTAAGGTTATTTAAAATCATTTTTATAATTATTATTAAAAATTATTGTTTAAAATAAATGTTATTTGACAACATTTTTGATTATTTGAATTATTTTAATTGTTATTTTTGTATTGTTTTGCTTGCTTCTCATGAATGAAGCACAATGCTTTACAATATTAAACAAAAAAAACGTATAGACCCAAGAACAAAGCAATTTGTAAAATAATAATAATAGACTTAATTTAAGTAAACATAAAATAAAACGTATACGAATCCAATATTTTAAAAAAATACAGCCTAATATGAAATTCAACACAACAGCTGGTGCCAATTCAACACAGAGAACTGTGTCAGGCATCTTTACTGAGAAACAAACAGATCACAGTCTCACCAGTGGTCATAAGCGCTTCATGGTCAATTACTGTAGTACTTTAACAAGAATCATCTCTAAAGGAGGAGAGACACGAAATAATGAGGCTTGTCAGCTGGTTAATCCACAGACAGACAGACAGACTGATAGTATGATAGACTGCTGCGTGCTAATCATCATCATCCACACTGATAACTGACAAATATAGCTGTCTATATGAAGCATATGAATATAGCCAGCGGTCTCAGGTGACTGTCAACCTGCTGGCAATGCGAGTGTTAACCAGCTGTGTGGTTGCCATGGTTACACCGGAATACGGGGAGACTCAAACTAAACATGGAGGGAAAAAAAAACACGCATTGTCTTTTGCATATGGACACGTGTTCACACTCAATGGTGGTGAGACTCACAGTTTAACACATTTCTGCTGAAGCTTTTTAAGGTCTGCTGAAAAATTAAGCATGTAATCAGTTAATTCCATATCATAAAGATCGAAAAATATATAATTTTTTTATAAAAGTACAAAATAGGGTTTTATAATGTCAGAATAACAGCTGCTGAAATTTTAATTACATTATTTTTTAATTATTAAATACTATTATTATTAGAAATAAGTGATTATTATTATTTTTGATTTCACAATTATCAATTATTAGATTTTTTTAAATTTTAAGTAAAGAATAAATGATACACATTTTAAATAAATGTACAAAATAGGGTTTTAAAAGGAAAACAACTGTAAGGTTAATCATCACAAATGTTTTTAACATTTAAAATGTGTGAATTCAGTACAATCAATTATTAGAATTTTTTATTTTAAATAAAGAATAACTGGGCTGACACTAAAAAATTATACGTATTTTAAATAAATGTACAAAATATGGTTTTAATGGGAAAACAGTTTAATTAGCAAAACTATTTATGTAATTATTATTAAATATTATTATAAAATATATTTTGTATTTATAAAATATATAAGTGTTATTTGACAATATTATCAATTATATATATATATATATATATATATATATATATATATATATATATATATATATATATATATATATATATATCTTTTATTTAATCAACAACTGGCATTAAATATTGCAAAGTAAAGACAACAAAACAAGAAAGACTAATTATATAAACATTGTAAAAAGCATCAGTGTGCTGTTGAAAGTCATCTATGTGTATATATATATATATATATATATATATATATATATATATATATATATATATATATATATATACATACACATACACATACAAAATAGGATTTTAAAGGGGAAAACAACAGTAAGCTTTATTACAAATAAACTTATAATTATATATATATATATATATATATATATATATATATATATATATATATATATATATATATTTTTTTTTTTTTTTTTTAGCCTTGTTGGACAATATTATTGATTATCATTGTTACACTTAAAGAATAACTAGCATTACAATTACTTTATACAAGGATTGTGTCAATGTGCTGTTGACAGATGTTTTTCATGCAAGGAGATTGGATGATAAACACAAAGAAACAGAGAGCCTTCCTTTGTTTGTATGTTTCTCTCTCTCTCTCTCTCTCTCTCTCTCTCTCTCTCTCTCTCTCTCTTTAACTGTGCATAACATGTCTATGTAAGACGGCCGGGGGGACTGGGAAAGGCCTCCTGCTGACCAACAGAGCGACAGAAGATTAAAGAGAGATATGAAGGAGAATAATAGCAGGTTTCTTTTCCTGTTAAATTTGATTTTCATGAGTGAAAGTCATTAACAATGCAAGTAAAAGACCTCCAATGATACTTAACTGCTATTTGCCCAGAGGTCTAGTTTTGCAGAAATTAATTTCTTTATATCCGAAAATAATAATAATAAATTACATTTACATTTTTATGATTGAGTTATTCTGACATAACTATGTATATAATGTTCAAGTCAAAAATATACGTAAAATAACTAATTTATTTAATAATATGACTAAATCAAGTACTTAGATTAGATCAATATCAAGTTTCACCCATGCAAAACTTACTAGCTAGACACATGATTTGAGGAATCATTCATGTCTGAATAATAGATGTTGTGATGATTCACTTAGCAAACACCACTAAACATCAATCTCAGCTCTAAAGAAATAATAGTAATGAAGATCTGAAATGTAAATATATTGTATGTTATTCATATAAATAGAAAGATTATTAGAAAGATCAAAAAGCATTACAGAAACCCCAGGAATAGTAACTGATATTATATTCAGTAATGAGACAGCAGTGAGTGAATCGGGAGCTGTCCATTGCTGAAACACATTTACATGTAGTTAAAATAAAATAAAATAAAATAAAATAAAATAAAATAAAATAAAATTAAATTAAATTAAATTAAATTAAATTAAATTAAATTAAATTAAATTAAATATATTTTTAAAGGCAAAAACTATTTTAAACATTTCTTTTATATTATTATTACTACAAATAAGTGTTTTTTGACTATATTATTTTTTTGTTGTTAATAAAGAATAATTGGCTTTAAAAATTATTTATTCACATTAAAAGATAGAAGATACAAAAGGAGCATTCAAAAATATCAAATTAATTGCATATGCATATGAATATGAAATGCATATAAAAGTTTATGCAATTATATATAGTAAAGCTTTTTCAAAATTACAAGGGTGAAATTGCTTAGCCCAGGCTTTAAACGGTTTCAGACTAGTTTGAAGTGCACTGTGCAAAGCTAAAAGATTTCCTTTTCTAATAATTTATTATTTTTAATCATGCACAATACACATTAATAACAATAAAATCAATACATACGATTTTTTGGAGAAACCACAATGACTTTTTATGTCTTTTAATTATGGTGTAAGTTTTTCCATGCTCATGGTTTATTTAGCACTTAAATGATGTGTGAATATAGCTCTTGCTGCTTATAAAAAGCATTTCCAATTATTACATGATACATTTAGTTCAAAACTCACAGCCTTATTCCCACAGCAATGTATATATGCACTGTAAGCAGCAAACAATAAAGGTGTTCAACCAAAGAAAAAGACAAATGTTCCTAGGAAAGACTTCTATTCCCAAACCTCATTTACTGTATATTCTGCACACACAAACACTCAGTCTGGGCCAGTCTGATATCAAAGGCTTCAAACTTTCATGTCTTCTATTGAACTAGTCGCTCTCCAGCAGGGCAACATCAATTACTCACAATCCCATACAGGAAGGCAAAATCACAAATGAGATCTCTGTACAGTTTGAGCAGTTTCTCCTAGACAGTAATGAGATTAAAGTGAGGCAAATGGAGCCGTTTGCTTAAGTCTCCTGCTTTCAAATGTGCCTCCTCTAGAGCTTTAGACCACCAGCTCAACTGTGTTTCAAACTCTGACCAAATTCTGCCATCAAATGCTGTCTGATAAACACTAGTGCATTTGTTTTCTGCTCATGGTCTTTGGGCAAACATCCGAGACAAACCCAATTTTTTGACAACATTCTTTTGAGTATACTACAAAATTTTTCTGGCATTAGTGGAATTGCATTGGCATGGTTCAAAACCTACTTATCTGACCATTATAAATTCATTGCAGTGAATGAATAGGTATCATATCTATTACAAGTACAGTATGGAGTACCACAAGGCTCAGTACTAGGGACGCTGCTTTTCACACTTAGCATGTTACCCTTGGGAAATATCATCAGGAAAATTAGTTTACACTGTTATGCTGATGACCCTCATCTCTATATTTCTTTGCAGCCTATTATACATACCAATTCGCATCACATTTCTATAATTCAAATCTGTTAAAGAATTGTTAGGCTTCATTTAATAGGTCAACCAGATCTGGTAACACTGCCCATAACACCCATTGTACTTGCCACACCTATGAGAACAATAACATCTATGCTAATTTTATTCTGTTTCATTCTTATTCCAAGGTCACCATAGCCACCCAGATCCAGTCCATATCCTGACCAGATGGTGGATCAGCACCTAGAGACGACTTCCACAGCCTCAAATGTCAGCAAAGACAATGTCAACTAGATGAGTCCCAGAGACAGATCCCCTGTGAAGACCTCATCAACTAGATGGCCATTGGGGACAAGACCATGGGAACCTGACATGTCCTCTGCAAAATCTGACCTGTGTTGCTGCTTGGAATTAAACCACACCATGCTGGTTTTGTCCGGCCAGAGAATAACTGCCCCCCCCACCCCACCCCACTGTCGCCTTTGGCTTGCTTAGTTTTGGACTGTTTACTGATTGCACATACACTATTGGAAGAGAGCTTAAGTGGATGATGACATTACTGACTCACTGTTTTCTATTGTTGTATTGCACTATTACCGTATTTTCCGGACTATAAGTCACACTTTTTTTCATAGTTTGGCTGGTCCTGCGACTTATAGTCAGGTGCGACTTATTTATCAAAATTAATTTGACATGAACCGAGTGAAATGAACCAAGAGAAAAAATTACCGTCTCCAGCCGCCAGAGGGCGCTCTATGCTGCTCAGTTCTCCTGTAGTCTACACTGAAGACACAGAGCGCCCTCTCGTGGCTGTAGACAGTAATGTTTTCTCTTGGTGCTTGGTTCTAAATAAATGTGACTTTTAGTCTGGTGCGACTTATATATGTTTTTTTCCTCATCATGACGTATTTTTGGACTGATGCGACTTATACTCAGGTGCGACTTATAGTCTGAAAAATACGGTAACTATTTTTCGTTTGACACTATAAAGTTGATTTGATACAAACTGTATTGTATAAAGTGCTATTATAAAGATGTAAAGATATAAATAAAGATGACTTGACTTGATATGAGTGGTTGGTTGCCAGGGTGTTGCTATACAGTTGCTAGGGTGTTGTGGGTAGTTGTGTGTCGCTAAGGAACTGCTATGCAGTTGCAAGTATGTTGTCAGTGATTGCCACAGTGTTGCTATTATATCCTCTTTGTAGTAACTGTGTTCATCACCACAGCAGTGATTCAGCAGGTATTAATGAACTGATGTTCAACCTAATTAAACCAGTATGAACTTTGACAAACATTATCAGAGATTCAGCATGTGTGCTCAGCGATCCTCTACAAGGAAATACTGTATGGGGCTGATTTCATCTTCTTAAAAGTAGAAAACTATTCCAAAAAGAGTTTCACAGCCTGAACACATAAGAAACATAATTTTAAGAGTTAGTTTATGCAAAAATAAAGTCATCCTTTACTCAGACTCATGTTGTTCTAAAAACGAATGCCCTATTTCACAAAGCACAAAGGCTGCTCTTTCCAACAAATTAGGGGTGGGTAATATACAGGTACTGTAGACCCGTAGAGATTTTGGACTATTGTCTCTATGCTAGTTACATGTTCACATGACATTGCTGTGCTACATGGTAAAAAAAAAAAAAATACTATTTGCAAGTGTTTTTAAGCATTAACGTTTAAAAACAAGGGATTTTAAGCCATTGAAACACAGTGAAAGAGAATTAATTCCGTTATATGTGCATATTGTCGTCTGAGAGACTGTGAATGCGTGAAGACGGTGTTCATATATGTTATTTTTGCCACTATATAAGCCTTGAACAGTTAAATACACAAAATTGTATAAGTGCATCCTCATAAACGCAGTAATTTAGGCCTTAAGTGAAAGCAAACAGCTGAGAAAGAAAACATCTCTCACTGCTTTGACTAAATCACTTTGTAATGAGAAGAAATATATGTTTCATTTACACAGTGAAAAATATACAGTGTTTTATACATTTTATTACTTCATACATTGTGTGTAGCATTTCTTATTTATTTGTTATACTGCAGTTAAAATAAAAAGCCTTGAAGCTATTAAAGTATCCTTAAGACATTTAAGACAGTATATTTCAAGACTTTAGAAGCTATACGACAGAAATCTAAGCCACTATTGACTGCTCTCATTCTCAATCTTATTCAGATAGCATTTATTAATCAAGATGCACGTTGCCAGGTTAAATCCAATAACAAAATATAAACATCTAATATTAAACTATGAGCAGCATTGGTACTTACTATCTGTTTTGTTTTTGGAACTTGTCCTCTTTTGTTATTATTGCATGGAAAAAGCAGCGTGAACATTCTTTAAAATATCTCCTTTTGTGTTCTGCAAAAGAGAAGAAACTCGTATGGCTAAAGAAAGCACATGAGGGTGGGTAAATAATGACAGAATTTGACTTTTTGGTTGAATTCTCCCTTCAGGAGGGAATGCATAACAAAATAACCACTGAATAAAGTTGAAAGGTTCTAGAAGAACCGTGTTTCTGTTGACGTGTGTCTGGCAGGCTGCCAGAAACCCTTCTGTGAACTCACACACATCCAGACACAATTAATTATGCATGTGTGTGTCCTGTGTTCTTGAGACGCTCGTGTGTGTGCACACAAGGCTACAAGTGTTTGTTTCTGTGATTTTTACTTTCTTTTTCAATAAATGTGCTGTTTGCACAAATAAAACTTACAAGCTACAATGTTTTATTCCCTAATTTCATAAAATATTCTTTGCACTCTTTTGCTTAGTTAAACTTCGTCTATGCTCTTTGGCAGAGTGTCAGTATGCAGATGGTCAGTGGTATAAATCAATCAGTACAGCAGATTGTTTAAACCCAGAGCAGCAGCGTGTTTGTTACAGAAACATCATGTCCACATTATTTCATCAGCTGCTGATCCATGGAGATGAAGGACTTAATGGCAAATACAGACTAAGCACTAAGCAAACAGACGCCATCACACACACACAGAACACAAACGCTGAAAATTAGGCTTATAAGGGACACTGTGCTCATGAACACACCAATACAGAACAATGAGACATTTCAGGGTAAAAACAGACAGATTTATGTAAAATACTTTAGAAATATGGCTTAATCTGAACAGTTATGATATTTTCAGAAAATTAAAAATCTAGGTTACATATCCATGCAAAGTCATAGTTCACCCCAAGATCTAACATTATATTTTATGTAAAGAAAATAAAGCCTTTTTTATTCATGCCATTCATTTCAGATTTTCTAATTATTTTCAAGACAATTAAATATTTAATAATTAAACAAAAAAAATTAAAAATTATAATTCTCATTACTGTAAAATATAAAAAATATTTCATTACTATTATTATTATTTTAATTATTAAAAATGTAATTATTTAATCTCTCTGTCTTTTTTCTTTTTTTTTTTTTGCATTGTGGAAAATGAATTTAATTCCATGGAAATAGTGTCATAACGCCGTAAGGTCAAAATCTATATAACCTCTATATTTATATAAACTGTGTAGACCGTTAAGACTCTCAATAACTGTTTTCAATGCTTATATATTTTCTGTGTGCATGACAGAAAGTGTCATAAAGTGGTCAAACTGGTAAATACGAGCCTCTAATATTGTGTTGAGCTGTTTTTGAACAGACTTGAGGACAAAGAGACAGACAGCTGCAGGAAAAGAGAAAAAAAAACATTGTCTTTATTATTACTGCAATTTTAGATATTTTATCTACAATGGCCTAATATTTATACTATTTTAATCATGCTAACAAAAGTGCTTGAATTAGAATCTGAATATGCATTAGAGAAAGAGAGACAAAGAAAGAGGGGTTCAAAATGCATCATTCAGTCACTAACACACAAAAGCTGACCACAT